>NC_088227.1:10585383-10705383 GCF_036934945.1 Oncorhynchus masou masou
AGGAAAGTGAGAAGGGGAACTATACAGGTATGGTCCTGTTAGACTTGCAGAAAGCTTTTGACACTGTGGACCATGATATTCTCCTGATGAAACTGAAATGCATGGGTCAAATCAAATTCAATTGGTCACATACACATGATCAGCAGATGTTAATGTGAGTGTAATGAAATTCTTTTAAGTAAATGTAATCTAACAAAATACACACATCTAAAGGGGTGGATGAGATTATGTATATATAAATATATGGATGAGCAATGGCTGAGCAGCATAGGCAAGGCCTTCCTGTGACATCGGGTGCTGTTGGTGTCATGGAGGGCAGGTAGTTTGCCCCCAGTGATGCGTTGTGCAGTCCGCACCACCCTCTGGAGAGCCTTGCTGTTGAGGGTGGTGCAGTTTTGTACCAGGCTGTGATACAGCCCGACAGGATGCTCTTGATTGTACATCTGTAAAAGTTAGTCAGGGTTTTGGATGACAAGCCAAATTTCTTCAGCCTCCTGAGGTTGAAGAGGCGCTGTTGTGTCTTCTTCACCACACTGTCTGTGTGGGTGGACCATTTTGGTTTGTAGTGTGTACACCGAGGAACTTAAAACTGTCCACCTTCTCCATTGCTGTCCCTTCGATGTGGATAGGGGGTGCTCCCACTGCTGTTTCCTGAAGTCCACGATCAACTCCTTTGTTTTGTTGATGTTGAGAGGTTGTTTTCCTGAAACCACACTCCGAGTGCCCTCACCAATGCAAACTGAAGTGGGTCTAGGGTGGCCGGTAACATGGAAGTGATACGATGTTTGACTAGTCTCTCAAAGCACTTCATGATGACAGAAGTGAGTGCTGCAGGGTGATAGTCATTCAGTTCAATTACCTTTAACTTATTTGGGTACAGGAACAATGGGGGCCATCTTGAAGCATGTGGGGACAGCAGACTAGTACATATGTCCGTAAACCCACCAGCCAGCTGGTCTGCGCATGCTCATCGCAAAAGTTTTCATGCATTTCTAGTGTCTGGACAGAGATCCATTGGTTAAGCAAGAGAATTAGAAACATCTATAACAAGGAGCTGTTAAAAAGGTTCCAACTTTCATTAAAATACAGTGATGACTGTCCCTACATGTACACATACATTAACAGATGGTGAGAGCTCATCATGACTGTACTCAATGCCCCCTCCCATCCCACCCACACCTTAAAATTAACCTGCCACCATCTATAAATCCAAAAATAAAAAAATGCTTTTAAAAATCCTTGCCATTTCATTTTTCACTACAAACAAATAATCTTAGGGCTGAATTTCCTCTACCGTGTGTGTAACGGATCGGACCAAGATGCAGCGTGGTAAGTGTCCATAATGTTTTTAATAAAGACAAATGAACACTCGAACAAAAACAATAAACAATAACGTGAAATCTACAAAAACCGAAACAGTACCGTGTGGCGACAAACACTCACACGGAAACAAACACCCACAAACCAACAGTGAAACCCAGGCTACCTAAGTATGATTCTCAATCAGAGACAACTAACGACACCTGCCTCTGATTGAGAACCATACTAGGCCGAAACAGAAACCAAACATAGAAAAACAAACAGACTGCCCACCCCAACTCACGCCCTGACCATACTAAATAAAGACAAAACAAAGTAAATATAGGTCAGAACGTGACATTGTGACTTGATTTCATCTTCTGATGTGTAATTAAAATAAGCACTGATTCTAATTATTAGGGACAGCAAGTGATTTGCATTATTATCAATTCTGATGCATGTTCGCGCACACACACAAGCACATGAACACACACACTCTGATTAGCATATTTTCATTCCTCTCAGCAAATTAATTATTTACACCTCTGCTATACATTGGAGTTATAGGACATATTCCTGGTTTTAACAGGATAATTTGTTTATCTTTTAAATATCACAAATATCATGGGTACCAAAATTGTCTTCTCACACTAGCCCATGGTCAGGTATTTTACAAACTGCAGGCACAGAGAGAAGTGTTCTTCCTCTAGGGTGGGTTTGCAAATGCCAGTATTTTTGGGGTTGGGGCGAGGTGGGGAAAGGGGGAGGCAGGGGATGGCCTGAGGGAGGTATGGATGCAGTGTGGTTGATGCAGGAAAAGGGGAGGGGTGAAGGGAGAGGGTGCATGGTTGAAGAGGAAAGGGTAAGGCACAAGATGGGAAGGGATGGATGCAGAATGGTTGAATCGGGGAAGGGTGGATGAGGAGGGGAAGAGGCAAGGGGTGGGGGGGTGGATGAGGAGAGGCAGTGAAAGGGGGAGAGGCAGGGTATGTGGAGAAGGACCAGCGAAGAGAAGGGCTGAGACTGGAGGACATGGAGAAGGTAGGCTTATACCTCATTAGTGCAGTAGGGGGGTGGGGAAGCGGTTGCCACCTGTGTTGTCTCATCAACACCATGGCAGGTGGGGGGTTGTATGAGTGGAGACAAAGAGCAGGGAGTATGGTGTTCTTATTCATTACCAGAGGTTTTCTCCATATCTGACTGCCACACATGAAACACATCCTCCTCCCAGCAGCTCACACAAAAAATGACACCATCATGCGTATGTTTAATAGCAATGTGCAGACTGGGAATGTGTCCAGAATGGCATCCTATTCCCTATATAGTGCACTACTTCTGACCAGAGCCCCATCAGCTGGGTAATCTAGATAAACCAAATATTTGTGTAAAACACAATAAGGCTGTCCACTACCATAAAAGTTTAAACGCATTAAAAGACACATTTGGGGTCACACTTGAAAAAAGTGTATCACTGTGCAGACGTGTCTTAGTAAAAAACTCTGTAAGAGGAAGAAGGAGAGGGAGTTGTCTGTGAGGTTGTTATGATGGTGATTTAATGTATTTTCTTCTGTCTCTGGTCTCCTCTCTCTCCTCTGCCTCTCTACTGTCTGACAATGAGTAGTGGCAGGAACATTACTCAAAATTAGGACTTTCACACTCCATTTAATTTGCATTGCCTGTCAACCTGAACCAGTTTTTTTCTACACCGAACAAAAAATGTATGTAAACCAAAATGATATAAGATATAGTGATTAACTTCGGGATCTATTCTCCAAAAGAGTGGAGTGAGCTGTGTGTCTATGTACTTTGTGTGTACTCATGCGTGTAGTTTGTAGTGTGTCAGCGACTGTGCATGTGAATGCGTCTGCATGCGTACCCTGATTATCTTGGTTGGAGCATCTGCAGACTGCACTGCTGGCTCACCCTTGATGTAAGCACCTCGGTTGGTGGCCAATGACATTAACCGTGGTTCTCAGTAATTCAGATTCTGGTTGGGAGCAGCATCATAATGTAATTGTCATATGGGGTTTGATTTCCAACATGACACAGATGGGATGGGCTTTAGAGGTGGAAAGATAGAGATGGGTAAAAGAGGAACAGAGAGTGAGTGTGAGAGTGTAAATAAGTATGAGAAAAAGTGAGAGAGAAATCAACAACTGCTCCAATCACTGCACTCTGACTGATTAACGCTACCTGTGAAGCTCTTAGCTGCCTATATATATATATATATATATATATAGGCTATTATTCACAGAGTACACCAAATATTAGGAACACCTTCCTAATATTGAGTTGCTTTTGCCCTCAGAACAGCCTCAATTCGTCAGGTTATGGAGATGTCAAAAGCGTTCCACAGGGATGCTGACCCATGTTGACGCCAATGCTTCCCACAGTTGTGTCAAGTTGGCTGGATGTCTTTTTGGTGGTGGACCATTCTTGATACACATGGGAAACTGTTGAGCATGAAAAACCCTGCATCATTGCAGTTCTTGACACAAACCGGTGTGCCTGGCACTTACTACATGTACCATATCCCATTCAAAGGCACTTAAATATTTTGTCTTGCCCATTCACCCTCTGAATGGCACACATACACAATCCATGTTTCAGTTGTCTCAATACTTAAAAATCTTTCTTTAACTTGTCTCCTCCTGTTCATCTACACTGATTGAAGTGGATTTAACAAGTGGCATCAATAAGGGATACGCTTTTACCTGGATTCACCTGATCAGTCTGTCATGGAAAGAGAACTTCTTAATGTTTTGTATACTCAGTGTACATGCACACTATTTTAGAGAAGAGAAAACACCTCCTTTATATTTTCCAGAGAGTCTTCTGAAACCTAGGATGTGTCCCAAATGGCCCCATATTCCCTTTATAGTGCACTACTTTTGACCAGGACCCTTAGAGGTGTAGGGTACCATTTAGGATGCAATCTTATTCTAAACTTTAAAATACATTTAGGTAAAGAAAGTTGTGTCATAACAGTGTGTGTGAGAAAAACTAATGAGCACCTCTGTTCTGTTCAGTTCCTTCCATCCAGGAAGAATTGTATTATTCTTCCAATTTCACAGTTCACTGTGCTCATGTCTGTCTACCCACCCACACCTCCATTAACATGCATGAAGCACAGCAACGGTGCAAGCTCCGGGAAAGGTCTCCCAAAGTCAGAGTTTACTTTTTGGCATTGCTAAGGGTGTGAAAACTGTCAGTGATCACCACAGTCTGTCTGACTTGGTGCTTTTTATAATAAATACAACTGTCTTTTGTCTCATTAGAAACCTTGATATTTCATTTAGGACTCACATCAAACCGGTATGGGAAGTTAGGATAGCGAAGCGTTTCACAATTCCAGTCTTTGAGTACCCACACCAGTACATATTTCTACTGTAGCCCCAGACAAACTCACCTGATTCAACTCTTTGAGGTCTTGATGATTAGTTGACAAGTTGAATCAGGTATGCTTGTCTGGGGCTAGATCAAAAATGTGTACTGTTGGGGACACTTGAGGACTGGAGTTGGCAAACACTGGGATAGAGTATGCAAGTCATTGTTTTTGAGTGACACAAAATGATTTTCATTCATAGCCTGTTTTCGTTTTCATACACCGACGCAAGTAAACAAACAATGTGAGTCCAATTGACCCAAAGTGAATGGTTTGAATATATTCATGCAAATTAGCATTTTAATTAACAGTCAGAATTTGGGCAACTTGGCATTAGTGTGATGTGATCTATTATTGTTTTTTCCAGGGAATACATTTTAAGTAAACAAATAGCATTACAACAAGGATAATTATTCCTTATTGGGAAATGCAAAAGAGCAGATCAATAATTTGGTTGAGATTCACATCATCACAACTTAATTGACCCATTTTCGATCTCCCAAATAATATTAGGTTTTATGTATGGGACCTCTACTTATCAATACTATTTAATTGAATCATGGTACTCACAGGGTTTATATGGCTTTTCAGAGTCAGGTAGCTGGACTACAAATGCTAATGAATAATCTAGACATGAACTATTTTTATGTCCTTGTTTCCTTAAATGTTATGTATATGATAACTTGTATTCTTATACAGGTAACTGCCAAAATAATGGAAACACTTAAGTAAATGAGGGATATAAAGTATATTAAAGACAGATGCTTCCACACAGGTGTGGATCCTGAGTTAATTAAGATAAAAATAACATCCCATCTTGCTAGAGCAATGTCAAAGTGGCATTGACTAAAAAACAGTAGAATATAACACAGTAAATACAGATGAAGTCAGAAGTTTACATACACTTAGGTTAGAGTCATTTAAAACTAATTTTACAACCACTCCACAATTTTCTTGTTAACAAACTATAGTTTTGGCAAGTCGGTTAGGACATCTACTTCGTGCATGACACGAGTAATTTGTCCAACAATTGTTTACAGACAGATTATTTCACTTATAATTCACTGTATCACAATTCCAGTGGGTCAGAAGTGTACATACACTAAGTTGACTGCTTTTAAACAGCTTGGAAAATTCCAGAAAATGATGTCATGGATTTA
The DNA here is from genome assembly GCF_036934945.1 of Oncorhynchus masou masou. Classification (NCBI taxonomy): domain Eukaryota; kingdom Metazoa; phylum Chordata; class Actinopteri; order Salmoniformes; family Salmonidae; genus Oncorhynchus; species Oncorhynchus masou. The sequence goes on from NC_088227.1 coordinate 10,591,228, forward strand.
GAAGCTTCTGATAGGCTAATTGACATAATTTGAGTCAATTGGAGTTGTACCTGTGGATGTATTTCAATTCCGACCTTCAAACTCAATGCCTCTTTGCTTGACATCTTGGGAAAATGGAAGGAAATCAGCCAATACCTCAGAAAAACAATTGTAGACCTCCACAAGTCTGGTTCATCCTTGGGAGCAATTTCCAAAACACCTGAAGGTACCACGTTCATCTATTCAACAATAGTACGCAAGTATAAACACAATGGGACCATGCAGCCATCATAATGCTCAGGAAGGAGACTCTTTCTGTCTACTTAGAGAATAACGTACTTTGGTACGAAATGTGCAAATCAATCCGAGAAAAACAGCAAGGGACCTTGTGAAGATGCTGGAGGAAACAGGTACAAAAGTATCTATATCCACAGTAAAACGAGTCCAATATTGACATAACCTGAAAGGCCGCTCAGCAAGGAAGAAGCCACTGCTTCAAAACTGCCATAAAAAAAGCCAGACTACGATTTGCAACTGCACATGGGGACAAAGATTGTGCTTTTGGAGAAATGTTCTCTGATCTGATGAAACAAAAATAGAACTGTTTGGCCATAATGACCATCATTATGTTTTGGGATAAAATAGGGGGAGGCTTGCAACCCGAAGAACACCATCCCAACCGTGAAGCACGGGGGTGGCAGCATCATGTTGTGGGGGTGCTTTGCTGCAGGAGAGACTGGTGCACTTAACAAAATAGATGGCAACATAAAGTAGGAAAAAAATGTGGATATATTGAAGCAACATCTCAAGACATCGGTCAGGAAATTAAAGCTTGGTCACAAATGGGTCTTCCAAATGGACAATGACCCCAAGCATACTTCCAAAGTTGTGGCAAAATGGCATAAGGACAACAAAATCAAGGTATTGGAGTGGCCAGCACAAAGCCCTGACCTCAAACCTGTAAAAGATGTGTGGGCAGAACTGAAAAAGCATGTGTGAGCAAGGAGGCCTACAAACCTGACTCAGTTTACACAAGCTCTGTCAGGAGGAATGGGCCGAAATTCATCCAACTTATTGTGGGAAGCTTGTGGGAGACTACCCAAAACATTTGACCTAAGTTAAACAATGTAAAGGCAATGCTACCAAATACTAATTGAGTGAATGCACACTTCTGACCCACTGGGAATGTGATGAAATAAATAAAAGCCGAAATAAATAATTCTCTCTACTATTATTCTGACATTTCAAATTCTTAAAATAAAGTGGTGATCCTAACTGACCTAAGACAGGGAATTTTTACTAGGATTACATGTCAGAAATTGTGAAAAACTGAGTTTAAATATATTTGGCTAAGGTGTATGTAAACGTCTGACTTCAACTGTACATATGAGATGAGTAAAGAAGCATGTAAACATTATTAAAGTGATCTGTGATTCCAAGTCTATGTTGATATAGGGTGGTAGCCTCTAAGGTGCAGGGTTGCGTAACCGGGTGGAACCCGGCAGTGTTGGCTATTTAACAGTCTGATGGCCTTGAGATAGAAGCTGTTTTCCAGTCTCTCAGATTTGATGCACCTGTACTGACCTCTCCTTCTGGGATGAGCAGGCTGTGGCTCAGGTGGTTGATGTCCTTGATAATCTTTTTGGCCTTCCTGTGATGTCCTGGAGGGCAGGTAGTTTGCCCCCGGTGATGTGTTGGGCAGACCGCACCACCCTCTGGAGAGCCCTGCGGTGCAGTTTCCGTACCAGGTGGTGATACAGCCCGACAGGATGCTCTCAATAGTGCATCTGTAATAGTTTGTCAGGGTTTTAGGGGCCAAGCCAAATTTCTTCAGCCTCCTGAGTTTGAAGAGGCGCTGTTGCACTGTCTGTGTGGGTGGACCATTTCAGATCATCAGTACGCTGAGGAAATTGAGGATTTTCTCCTTCCCCACTGCAGTCCCGTCGATTTGGATAGGGGCTTGCTCTCTCCGCTGTTTCCTGAAGTCCACGATCAGCTCCTTTGTTTTGTTAACGTTGAGTGAGAGGTTATTTTCCTGCACCATTCTCCCAGAGGTCTCACCTCCTCCCTGTAGGCTGTCTTGTCATTGTTGGTAATCAGGCCTACTGCTGTTTTGTCATCTGCAAACTTGATGATTGAAATGGAGGCATGCTTGGCCACGCAGTCATGGTTGAACAGAGAGTACAGGAGGGGGCTGAGCACACATCTTTATGGGGCCCCAGTGTTGAGGATCAGCGAAGTGGAGGTGTTGTTCCCTACCCTCAACACCTGGGGGTGGCCCGTCAGGAAGTCCAGGACCCAGTTGCACAAGTCAGGGTTCAGACCCAGGGCCCTGAGCTTAATGATGAGCTTGGAGGGTACAATTGTGTTGAATGCTGAGCTATAGTCAATGAACAGCATTCTTACATAGGAATTTCTCTTGTCCAGTTGGGATAGGGCAGTGTGCAGTGCGATGGCGATTGCGTTGTCTGTGGATCTGTTGGGACGGTAAGCAAATTGAAGTGAGTCTAGGGTGTCAGGTAAGGTAGAGGTGATATAATCCTTAACGAGCATCTCAAAGCACTTCATGATGACAGAAGTGAGCGCTACAGGGCAATGGTCATTCAGTTCAGTTACCTTTGCTTTCTTGAGTACAGGAACAATGGTGGACATCCTGAAGAAAGTGGGGACAGCAGACTGGGATAGGGAGAGATTGAACATGTCCGTAAACACTCCAGCCAGCTGGTCTGCGCATGCTCTGTGCATGCTCATCACAAGAGGTTTTTATGCATTTCTTGTGTCTGTACAGCGATCCATTGGTTCAGCAAGAGAATTAGAAACATCTATCACAAGGAGCTGTTAAAAAGGCTCCTACTTTAAGCAACATACAGTGATGACCGTCCCCATTTGTGAACATACACATATATAAATGATGGCAATACATTTCTGTGTCAATTTATCGGTATTCTCAGTGGGTTATTTTTCATTTGTAGCTCCAATGTAAGAACATGCTGGCCTAGCTACCATCTGAAGCGGCCGGTAGCATCCAATTGACTGTCACATATGATATGATTAGCATGTGTGGGGAAATGGCCTTGGCATTTAGGAGCGTATCCCAAATGGCATTCTAGAGTGTACTACTTTTGACCAGGGCCCATATGGCACTGTTCAAAAGTACCGCACTACAAAGGGAATACAATGCCATTTTGGATGCATCCAGTCTGTGCATGAGAGAAATGGAAACATAATGAGGTAATTCAGACACAAATATATGCAGCTCTCTGTCATCACATATTTTCAGAATGGTCAATCAGAAGCATTTCATTTGTACCATGTTTTATTGATGAGATATTACCACAGATAAATGTTGTATGTCGTAAAACAAGGTTGCAGAATACAAAACATAAAAACTATGTTTTAAGTGAGAATAGGCATTGGTCGGAAGCCGAAAAAGAAAGGGAATTCACATGAGCACCACAATGTGTCACGCCCTGACCTTAGAGAGCTTTTTATTTCTCTATTTTGGTTTGGTCAGGGTTTGATTTGGGTGGGCATTCTATGTTCCTTTTTCTATGTTTTGGCCGGGTATGGTTCTCACTCAGGGACAGCTGTCTATCGTTGTCTCTGATTGGAAACCATACTTAGGTAGCTTTTCCCCACCTATGCTTGGTGGGTAGTTGTTTTCTGTTTAGTGTTTTGCACCTGACAGGACTGTTTCGGTTTCGTTTATTCACTTTGTCATTTTTGTTTCAGTGTTCTGTTTAATAAAAGTCATGAACACTTACCACGCTGCGCTTTGGTCCGATTCCTCCTTGTCTGATGAGGACACCAGTTACACAATGCCTATTCCACTCATGCCTTACCAAGGTTTTCCATCACACCGCTTTGACCTACTCCGGTAGCTGTGTTGCTATTGTAATTCAAACTATGTGTAGGCAGGTTGCGTAGGATTCAAACCTCAAACAGCCTATGACTAATTATATTTTCTGGGCATTGGATCACACACACACACAGAGACAGAGACAGAGAGAGCGACAGAGACAGAGACAGACAGAGAGAGAGAGAGAGAGAGAGAGAGAGAGAGAGAGAGAGAGAAAGAGAGAGAGGATCCCTTTAGGCAGGGGGCCTTGAATTAACTCAAATAATGTAGGCATTTCTTTGGATCAAACAGCATTCCTTCCCAATATTAAAACAAACATGTTACATAAGGAGGATTTGTTTATTCTTTATTTAGTAATAGTTGTTCATCAACCATTAAATGTGTTTGTTATTGAATCAAGAAGATTCATTTGATATTACGCAACACTTGTTATTGCAGGGAGTCAGCTGTAATGTTACATCCTCTAGAACATGTGTATTAACATCTTACCCTATGAGGTCCAGTGTATTGCTGGTTTTCTGTTCTACCTGATAATTAATTGCACACACCTGGTGTCCCAGGTCTAATTCAGTCCCTGATTAGCGACAAGGTCCATATTTGCAAATAGGGGTCTAGATCTCACTTTAACAACATGATAGGAATCTGAAAAATATGGTAATATACGTATGAACAGTATTCTCAATGTTGATTGAGCATTTTAATCAGATCTAGGGTTGTCATGTTTTGTGAGTCGGTTGAAGCCTGTGTTTTCACAATAACATCACATTATTACACATGAGCAGATACAATTTTTTAAGGAGCCTCTCTGTCGCTCTGTCTGGCAGAGCAGAGCAGAATTTGCATCCCAGTCCGGTACAGTGTGCCTCTGTGTGTCTAATAGGGGGTGATGTAAGCAAGCAGTACGGTCTATACAGATGATAGGGGGTTGACTCATCGGTTGGCAGCAACCTGGCAGGCATTCACACACACTGTGTCCCAAATGGCACTCTATTCCCTATATAGTGCACTACTTTTGATCAGAGCCCATAGGGTAGAATCCAAAGGGCTCTGGTCAAAAGTAGTGCACTATTTGGGGAATTTGGAACAGACATAGGCAGGGTACCAGGGTTTAATCCCATCAGTAAATAAACCTGATGAGATCTTCCAGGTTTGGTAATACTACTTCAAGTCAGACACACATACTACAGGTAAAGATTCATATTAATATTTTTGTGCAAACAAACTTCTCCATGGCATATTTTGTAAATATTATTTTCAGTCTCGAAGTCTATAAACTCTTGGGTATTCACTCCCACACATAATCAGATTTCCAGAATAGCTCATTTCGTATTCTCTTTGTTGCAGGATCGTTTTAATGGGATGTTGGGAAAATGTGTTAGTGATGATACATATGGGTTGCGGTCCAAAATGTCACCCTATTCCATACAATGTAATACATTTGACCATAGCCTATTGGGGTTTGACCAGAGCACTGTAGAGATTAGGTTACCACTTGGGATGCAACCCTGGTAGTGTGCTTCCCCATACCATGGCATGTTTAGAAATGGAGATAAGACTTCAGGAGAAATGTCAGAAAAGGTACCGGCTGCTACGAATCCCTACGAGGAGTGTTTGATAATAACGATGTTATAATTGAGTGGGTACAGGCATATACTTCAATAGACATCTGCATGATACACATACTAATTGCCTGAAATTGCATTGCTATGCATAGTGTGTTCTACCACCTCGTATTCAAATGAGGATCGGAGATACGGACTCTGCTACTGCACTCATACAATAAAAGTGGTTGGAAAAATGTCAACGATGAACAGCATTAACCCTTTGACAAAACACAGAATGTAATTACTTATATTGCAATTATTTGATTCAGGTCGTAAATGATTAGTGTCAACTATATTTTCAAAATACATTATCTATTGCAAGTATTGGATCTATTAGTGAGGATACAGTGTTTGCGAAATGAGGTAAAATTTAAAAAATATATATATATATCCGTCTCGAATAACCATGATAATGAGTGCCACTGTGCAGTCACTAATTTTCATGATCCTTCAAAACAGGGCACTCCCTAGTCCATAAGGGTAAGAAGACAAAGGGTTTGTTCTGCAGTACACCATAGGGCCCGTCCAAAATGGCACCTATTCCCTATATAGTGCACTACTTTTGATTAGGGCCCATATGATGCCATTTGAAACACAGTCTTAAAACACTTTACATCTTGTTTCAGTGGCTCAGCGTCCACCTATAAAATCCTACAGCATACATTGCCTTCAGAATGTATTCACATCCCTTGACTTTTTCCACACTTGATATGTATTACAGCCTGAATTTAAAATGCCCTCACCTCCTCCCTGTAGGCTGTCTCACCGTTTTTGGGAATCAAGCCTACCGCTATTGTGTCGTCTGCAAACTTGATGATTGAGTTGGAGGCGTGCATGGCCACGTGGGTGTACAGGGAGTTCAGGAAGGGGCTGAGAACACACCATTGTGGGGCCCCAGTGTTGAGGATCAGCGGAGATGTTATTTTCTTCCCTCACAACCAGGAAGTCCAGGACCCAGTTGCACAGGCCAGGGTCGAGATCCAGGGTCTCAAGCTTAATAATGAGTTTGGAGGGTACTATGTTGTTGAATGCTGAGCTGTAGTCAATGAACAGCGTTCTTACATAGGTATTCCTCTTGTCCAGATGGGATAGGGCAATGTGCAGTGTTACGGCAATTGCATCGTTTGTGGACCTATTGTAGAGATAAGCAAATTGAAGTGGGTCTAGGGTGACAGGTAGGGTGAAGGTGATATTATCCTTGACTAGTCTCTCAAAGCACTTCATGATGACAGAAGTGAGTGCTACAGGGCAATGTATTTTCAAGCATGGCGATGGCTGTTAGGTGTGCTTGTCATCAACAAGGGATTTGTTTTATTAAAAGATCTAAGCACAGGCAAAATCAGCGGACCACCTGCTTTCAAACAGACACTGGGAGACAAATTCCCCATTTAGCAGGAAAAAAACCTAAAACAAAAGGCCAAATATACACTGGAGTTGCTTACCAAGATGGCATGTATTGTTCCTGAGTGGCCTAGTTACAGTTTTGACTTAAATTGGCTTGAAAATCTACGGCAAGTCTTGAAAATGTCTGTCTAGCTATGATCAACAACCAACTTGACAGAGTTTGAAGAATTGTAAAATATTGTAAAATCCAGGTGTGCAAAGCTCTTAGAGACTTACCCAGAAAGACTCACAGCTGTAATTGATGCCGAAGGTGATTATAACATGCATTGGCTCTGGGGGTTGAATACTTATCTAAATCAAGATATATTTGTGTTTTATTTTTCATAAATGTTTTACAAATCTAGAATTTTTCTTCCACTTTGAAATTATAGATTGTTTGTTGTAGATTGTTGACAAAAATTACAATTAAATCCATTATAATCCTACTTTGCAACACAACAAAATGTGGAAAAAGTCAAGGGGTGTTCATATTTTCTGAAGGCACTGTATATGCTATACATCAGGCCCCCTGCAAATGAGATTGCCAGAGACAGCCTGAACCTCCATCCACTTCCTCCCTTGGAGCCATGGGAACATAAACCATCCTGATGACAATTTCTGAATAAAGAAAATAGATAGATTGTATTATCAATATAATGATTATTTATGAACTTGGTAGACACAGGCATAGCAGGGAGAAGAGAGATGAGGACAGGAGTCTTATCATGGTATGATAACCCATTTATGTGCTTTTCAACAGGGGTGATACATCACAGGGACCTGGCACGCACATTAGTTCTATTGCTGCTGTTGATCCTATTGGGAGATTAATGTTAAAGAAATATAACAATCTGCAGGAACTATAGATTCAACATTTAAAGTACTGTGTACATCGAATAACTTGTGTTTAATGCAGACACGACAGTAGGGCACTACTAGACAAAGCATTACTTCCTTTATGTCTTCACTCATTCCTTTATTATTCACCTGTCATTCTTTTATTTATGGGCTTCACTCAATGTGCTTGTTTAAAAAGGTGTCATCACTCCTGAGACAGTATGAGGCAATAACACACAAGCTTGAACTTCATGGAATATATATGGAAGTACAGTTGCTATAATACCTATAAATGTGCAAAATCAAGTCAATAATTGTAGGAGATAGATTTGGGAGAGGTGGAAAACATGAAAGCTTTGACTTAATGAAATACTAATGCATATACATTTACTAATGCATACATCCTTTACAAATAAACAACATTATATTTCTCTGCGTTTAAATGGGGCTCCTCAATATGAGACCAAACAGTTATATGTAGCAGTGCTGTTCAGTCCGGCTCCTATAGTGTGGACCATGGAGTTTCGACCTCAGAAAAAGTGAACCAATTACCCAGGAAACACCCACGGTGAGCGTGGCATCATCATCCCTGTTCCCCAGCCAGCTGGCCCTGGTGAAACAGATCACAGAGGTCAGAGGTCAGGGGCTGCTAAGTAATTTTGAGGATTGATTCTAAACAAAGTTTGCCATGTTTCTGTCGATATTATGGACTCTCTCTTGGAAAAAATTTGGAAAAATGTGGTTTCTTCGTTGATTTGCCTACAAATGACTGAATTTTCATTTTTTTTTGGTTTTAGCCAAACGTGATTTACAAAATTTGTATTTCTGGAGCGATTTCACCTAGCATAAATAATCTTTTTTGGAAAACTGAACATTTGCTATCTAACTGAGAGACTCACCTCATTGAAAACATCCGAAGTTCTTCAAAGGTAAATTATTTTATTTGAATGCTTTTCTTGTTTTTGTGAAAATGTTGCCTGCTGAATGCTAGGCTAATGCTATGCTAGCTATCAATACCTCTTACACAAATGCTTGTGTAGCAATGGTTGAAAAGCATATTTTGAAAATCTGAGATGACTGTGTTGTTAACAAAAGGCTAAGCTTGTGAGTGAATATATTTCTTTCATTTAATTTGCGATTTTCATGAATAGTTAACGTTGCGTTATTCTAATGAGCTTGAGGCTATGATTACGCTCCCGGAAACGGGATTGCTCGACGCTAGAGGGTAATGCAGCCTCTGTGTCAGATAAAAAAATAAAAAAAGTTTACGGAAACAGCAACCCATGCAATAATCTGAGACGGTACTCAGAACAGTAGCCAAATTAGCCTCTGTTGGAGTCAACAGAAACCAGAAAATACATGATAAATGTTTCCTTACCTTTGATGAACACCAGAATGCAGTCCTAGAAATCCCAGGTCCACAATAAATGCTTTATTTGTTCGAAAATGTCCGTTATTTATGTCCAATTAGCTACTTTGGTTAGCGCGTTTGGTAAACAATTCCAAAGTCACAAAGTGCGTCCACTATAATGTGACGAAATGTCCAAAAGTTCTGTAACAGTCAGTAGAAACATGTCAAACAATGTACTCAATCTTTAGAATGTTGTTTACATATCTTGAATAACATTCCAACCTGAGAATTAGAATGACTTCAGATGAGAGATGGAACGTAGGTCCTTCATCTGTGAAAGCATGGTCCACTCAAGGTTGTGGTGACTATTTCCTGTGTCAATCAACACCCCTTCACATTAGTGTCATCAGACAAAGTTCTACTGACTGCTGACATCTAGTGGAAGGCGTAGGAAGTGAAAACTCATCCATATCTCGCTGTAATTTCAATGAGAACTTGGATGAAAATCTGCCACCTCCAGAAAAAAAACAGGAAGTGGAATTTCTCAGGTTTATGCCTGGTATATGAGTTCTGTTATACTCACATACATAATTCAAACAGTTTTAGAAACTTTGTAGTGTTTTCTATCCAATACTAATAATAACATGCAAATATTAGCAACTATGACTGAGGAGCAGGCCGTTAGATATGGGCACCTTTCATCCAAGCTACTCAAAACTGCACCTGCAGCCATAAAAAGGACAACAATGTGAAGGTATTGGAGTGGCCATCACAAAGCCCTGACCTCAATCCCATAGAAAATGAGTGGGCAGAACTGAAAAAGTGTGTGCAAGCAAGGAGGCTTACAAACCTGACTCAGTTACTCCAGCTCTGTCAGGAGGCATGGATAGCAATGCTACCGAATAGTGTATGTACATTTCTGACCCACTGGGAATGTGATGAAATAAATAAAAGCTGAAAAAAAATTATTCTCTCTGCTATTATTCTGCCATTTCACATTCTTAAAATAAAGTTGGGATCCTAACTGACGTAAGACAGGGAATTTTTACTAGGATTAAATTTCAGAAATTGTGAAAAACTGAGTTTAAATATATTTGGCTAAGGTGTATGGAAACTTCTGATTTCAACTGTACATATGAGATGAGTAAAACAGCACGTAAACATTATTAAAGTGACTAGAGTTCCATTAAGTGATCAGTGATCCCAAGTCTATGTAGATAAGGCGGTAGCCTCTAAGGTGCAGGGTTGCGTTACCAGGTGGAAGCCGGCTAGTGATGTCTGATGGCCTTAAGATAGAAGCTGTTTTTCAGTCTCTCAGATTTGATGCACCTGTACTGACCTCGCCTTCTGGGATGAACAGGCCGTAGCTCGGGTGGTTGATGTCCTTGACCATCTTTTTGGCCTTCCTGTGACATCGGGTGCTGTAGATGTCCTAGAGGGCAAGTACTTTGCCCCCGGTGATGTGTTGGGCAGACCGCACCACCCTCTGGAAAGTCCTGCGGTGCAGTTGCCATACCAGGCGGTGATACAGCCCGGCAGGATGCTCTCAATTGTGCATCTGTAAAAGTTTGTGAGGGTTTTAGGGGCCAAGCCAAATTTTCAGCCTCCTGAGTTTGAAGAGGCACTGTTGCGCTGTCTGTGTGGGTGGGCCATTTAAATAATTCTCTCCGCTATTATCCTGACTCGGACTCTTCCCCTGCTCCGTGGATGTGACTCACTTTGAGCTCACAGAACAGGGCTGTGGGAAACTGAGCAAAAATGGACTCGAAATTGAGTCTCATAGTAAAAAACAGCACCTGAAGGACTCAGACCATGAGAAACCAGATTCTCTGGTCTGATGAAACCGAGATTGAAATCTTTGGCCTAAATGCCAAGCATCATATCTGGAGGAAACCAGGCACCACTCATCACCTGGCCAAAACTATCCCTACGGTGAAGCATGGTGGTGGCAGCATCATACTATGGGGATGTTTTTCCACTGCAGGGACTGGTATACTGGTCAGGATCGAGGGAAAGATGAAAAGAGCAATGTACAGAGGGATCCTTGATGAAAACCTGCTCCAGTGCTCAGGACCTCAGACTGGGGTGCAGGTTCACCTTCCAACAGGACAACAACCCTCAGCACACAGCCAAGACAATGCAGGAGTCTCTAAATGTTCTTGAGTGGCCCAGCTAGACCCCGGACTTGAAACCGATCAAACATCTCTGGAGAGACCTGAAAATTGCTGTGCAATTACGCACCCCATCCAACCTGAGTGCTTGAGAGGAGCTGCAGAGAAGAACGGGAGAAACTCCCCAAATACAGGTGTTTCAAGCTTGTAGCGTCATACCCAAGATGACACGAGGCTGTAATCGCTGCCAAAGGTGCTTCAACAAAGTACTGAGTAAAGGGTCTGTATACTTAAGTAAATGTGACATTTAAGTTTCTTTGTATATATATTTGTAAATAATTCTAAAAACCTATTTTTGCTTTGTCAATATTGGGTATTGGGTTGCAAAGGTTTTGTCTTTAATGCATTTTAGAATAAGGCTGTAACGTAACAAAATGTGGAAAAAAGTGCAGGGGTCTGAATACTTTCCAAATTCACTGTATTCTGCCTTCCATCACTGCACATGGGCAGTACAAAGGAGAGCTACAAAGTTAAATGTAATATTCTGTACTAGCTAGGGTGTAAAGGAGAAATGTGCTTTCATTTGGCAGCGGTGGCAGGGTAAATCGAGTAGAGAAATTGAGCTCTTGATGAGGCATGAACACTTAGGGCTCTCACTTCAGTCCAGGAATGATTTATTTTAATGGTCACCCAGGGACCCACTGTTACAATGTTTTGGAATGTGTTGGCGTATTAGAAAATGAAAGCTGATGTCAGGCTGATGTTCATTCTGTTGGTTCATTTAGGTGTGTGAGTCAAAGTAGTAGAGTACAATGAGAGAGTTGTGTCTCAAATGGCACATTATTCCCTATTTAGTGCACTACTTTTGATCATAGCCCTATAGGGCTCTTGTCAAAAGTAGTGCACTATATAGGGAATATGGTGCCATTTGGGACAGAGCCTCATCACTGAGAAAATGGCAGAACCTGAAGCGTGATTGATGTCACATCAATCTGGAAGCTGAGTAGCTAGAGGATTCACACACTCATCTCTGACTACAGCAGGATAGCTCACGTGTCTGTGTTTCCTAATTAGCACACTTCTTTTGACCAGGCTCTGGTCAACAATAGTGCACTATGACAGGTTAGGCCCCCTACCCCAAGGCAGTAATAATGAAAGACAGTTCTGCTTTAAAATAATGAAAATATATTGTCAACAACACAACAGGCACAATTTCACAGTTCTCAGAATAGCCTACTGTAACCTACCTCATGTGCAAGTGTAGCCTTGCTTGAAGATAACCAATGAAAACATAGCAATACAAACTAGCAGTCTTACAGCATTTACATCAGATATCCCAATAACAAACAAAAATAAACACCCGTTACTGTGTTCATGGAGTCTGTATGAGGGCTGGCAGGGACAAAAATAACAGAAGGAGCCTGCAACGTTGTCACGGTAATAGTCTTCTCCTTATGAATGGCTAATTAGGCCTAAATGTGCATTATTCATAGTGCCACATCTTATCCTTGCACTACTGTGTAATGTCACCAACTGAAAAGTCCACAACTTCAGATGTCCTCTTCTTTCAAGACATAAGTAAATCACTTCAACTCACATCTCTCCTCTGGTGTCAGTAACAATTCTTATCCATCACTCTGGCTGATAGCTAGCTCCATCGATTGAACTCACGTTAATAGTGAAGGCGAAAATGACAGTCATTCGGTGGTATGGGACAATCCTCTTCTAGAACTAGCACGTTATGTTTCTCCAACGATACTTACTTACTGAATTTGGGTCTTCTTTACTCGTTATCGTTTTCTCTTTCTCCTCCTTTTGCAACACATTTGCTTGCGCACTTCCTTGCTCCACCTTTACCCAGGACCTTTTCAGAGCCGGCCGTTACGTCATCTGGCACATAGTAGTCTTGGAAAGTCACGGTATAAAACATCAAAAGCCATATCCCTGGACTCCGCCATACATGCTTCAGATAATACTGATAGACATGCAATGGTGCTGTGCTATTCTGTTCTTTTTTGCATTGTTTGTAACTCATATTTTACATAATGATGCTGCTACCATCTCTTATGACCGAAAATAGCTTCTGGACATCAGAATAGCAATTTCTCACCTTGAACAGGACTATGTTGATTCTTTAATTAAACACAAAGGATATACTGCCAAGTAAGAATTCGCTGATGAGTAGGTAAATCACCAATACCCTCCGTATTATTAGCCAACGTGTAATCATTTGAAAACTAACTGGACGATCTACGGTTATGACAATACTACCAACAGTACATAATTTATAATATATATATATATTTTGTTTCACTAGACGTGGCTGAACAACGACACTGATAAAACAGAGCTGGCTGCCTTCTCCGTGCATCAGCAGGACAGAGCAGCTACGTCTGGTAAGACAAGGGGTGGGATGTGTGTTTATTGTCAATAACTGCTGTTGGCACGATGGCTACTATTAAAGAAGCCTCGAGGTATTGCTAACCTGAGGTACAATACCTCTTGATAAGCTGTAGATCACACTAAGAGAGTTCTCATCTATATTATTTGTAGCCGTCTATTTACCACCACAAAGCGATGCTGGCACTAAGGCCGCACTCAACCAGCTGTATAAGGCCATAAGCATACTAGAAAATGCTCATCCAGAAGTGATTACCCTAGTGGCCATGAATTTTAATACATGCAAACTTAAATCTGTTTTAGCTCATTTCTAGCAGTATGTCACATGGGCAACCAGAGTAAAAAATCTCAATACCACCTTTTACCCCACACACAGAGACGCGTACAAAGCTCTCCCTCGCACTCCATTTGGCAAATCTGACCATAATTATATCCTCCTGAATCCTGCTTACAAGCAACAATTAAAGCAGGAAGCACCAATGACTCAATAAAAAAGTGGTCAGAAAGCAGATGCTAAACTATGCTAGGAGTGTTATGCTAGCACAGACTGGAATATTTTCCGGGATTCTTACGATGAAATTGAAGAGTATACCACCTCAGTCATCGGCTTCATCAATAAGTACATCGATTAGATCGTCCCCACAGTGATTGTACCTACATAACCAAATCAGTAGCCATGGATTACAGGAAATATCCACACTGAGCTTTAAGTTTGCATGGATTAAAGTCCCTGGCCACTAGGTTCATCACTTCTGGATGAGCATTTTCTAGTATGCTTATACAGCTGGTTGAGTGCGGTCTTAGTGCCAGCATCGGGCTGCCACTTTCAAGGAGCGGGACTCTAACCCGGAAGCTTATGAGAAATCCGCTACGCCCTCCGACAAACCATCAAACGGGTAGAGCGTCAATACAGGAAAATTGTTGTCACTCCCATCTCGTTCCTCGCCCTCATCCACGCGACATTCTCCGCCTGAGTGGCTCTCTTGTGGGCGTGCTGGCAGGATATGACAGCACCTTCAGTTGTGCTTCAAGAATTCTGCATGGCAAATTTTCATGAAGGTCTGGTTATACACAGACAAATTGTTATATACTATGGAGGTTTCAAATCCAACCTCAGGTACCCTAATATGTAAATAATTGATCAAATTTAAGACGGAATATATAGTGTTCAATACCCGAGAAGAAGAACGAGGAGCCAAAAGACGAGTCCTTCCGAGGGATACTTCGAAAGAATACAAATACTTCTTAATTTTTCAGAAAAAAAGAATGAAACAATTTCTAAAGACTGCAGTTCATATGGCTACCACTAGATGTCAACAATCTGGGTCCTAATTCTTAAACTTTCCCATTGAAAAGTGTTGAAAAGTCCAATGATCTCAACAACAACAAAAAATCCTAGATGGATTGTCCTCTGGGTTTTGCCTGCCAAATCAGTTCTGTTATACTCACAGACATTATGTTAATAGTTTTAGAAACTTTAGAGTGTTTTCTATCCAATACTACCATGCATATGCATATCCTAGCCTGGGGGCCTGAGTAACAGGCAGTTTACTTTGGGCACCTCAGTCATCCAAGCTTCTGCCCCCTAGCCTTAAAAAGTTAATAAAGGTGTTGTGTGTGGCCATGCAGTCATGGGGGAACAGGGAGTGCAGAAGGGGACTAAGCACACACATTTAAGGTTCCCATGTGTTGAGAGTCAGCGTGGCGGAGGTGTTGTTGCCTACCCTCACCACCTGGAGTGGCCCATAAGGAAGTCCAGCATCCAGTTGTAAAGGACTGAACACCTGAACACCTCGTTCAGTCCCAGGGACCTTAGCTTAGTGATGAGCTTCGAGAGCACTATGGTGTTGAACGCTGAGGAGTAGTCAATGAACATCAATCTCAAATAGATGTTCCTTTTGTCCAAATAGGAAAGGGTAGTGTGGAGATTGTGTCATCTGTGGATGTGTTGGGGCGGTATGCGAATTGGAGTGGGTCCAGGGTGTCTGGGAGGATGGTGTTGATGTGAGCCATGGCCAGCCTTTCAGAGCATTTCATGGATACAGGTGTGAGTGCTATGGGGCGATGGTCATTTAGACAGGTTACCTCCTTGGGCACAGGGATTATGGTGGTTTGCTTAAAACATGTAGGTGTTACAGACGGGGTCAGGGAGATGTTGAAATTGTCAGTGAAGACACTTGCCATCTGGTTAGCGCATGCTCCGAGTACACGTCCTGGTAATCCATCTGGCCCTGCGGCCTTGTGTGTGTTAACCTGTTTATTAAAGGTCTTACTCACATCGGCTTCAGAGAGTGTGATCACACAGTCGTCCAGAACAGCTGGTGCTCTCATGCATTGATTCAGTGTTGCTTGCCTCGAAGCAAGCATACCAGGCATTTAGCACATCTGGTTGGCTTTTGTCACTGGGTAGCTCATTGCTGGGTTTCTTTGAAATCCGTGATAGTTTGCAAGCCCTGCCACATACGACAAGTTTCAGAGCCGGTGTAGTAGGATTAGTTCTTAGTCCTGTATTGACCCTTTGCTTGTTTGATGGTTTGTCGGAGGGTTTTGCTGGATTTCTTATCGGTGTAAGAGTTAATGTCCCGCTCCTTGAAAGCGACAGCTCAAGCCATTAGCTCAGTGCTGATGTTACCTGTAATCTATGGCTTCTGTTTGGGATGTGTATGTGTGGTTACTATGGGGACGACATCGTCAATGCACTTATTAATGAAGACGGTGACTGATCTGGTAATCTCTTTTATTCTATCGGATGAATCCCAGAACATATTCCAGTCTGTGCTAGTGAAACTGTTCTCTATATTAGCATCCGCTTCATCATCCGCTTCATCACCACTTCCATATTGAGTGCGTCACTGGTACTTCCTGTTTGAGTTTTTATTTGCAAGTACAAATCAGGAGGATACAGTCATGGTTAGATTTGTAAAATCGAGGGCGAGGGAGAGCTTTGTATGTGTCTCTGTGTGTGGAGTAAAGGTAATCTAGATTTTAGTTGCACAGGTGACATGCTCTAGAAATGATGTAAAAACGATAGAGTTGAAGGGAATAACAGCCTATTTTGATTTAGTTTTATTTGCTCTGATCTTAACAACGTTAGGGCTGCAATCCCATTAACGTGAATGATATGACAACAGCCAGTGAAAGTGCAGGGCGCCAAATTCAAAACAACAGAAATCTCATAATTAAAATTCCTCAAACATACATCTATTTTATAACGCTTTAAAGGTAATCTTGTTGTTAATTCCACTACAGTGTCCGATTTCAAATAGGCTTTACAGCGAAAGCACCACAAACGATTATGTTAGGTCACCACCAACTCACAGAATATTTCAGCCATTTTTCCAGCCAAAGAGAGGAGTCACTAAAAGCACAAATAGAGATAAAATGAATTACTAAGCTTTGTTGATCTTCATCAGATGACACTCATAGGACTTCATGTTACACAATACATGTATGTGTTGTTTGATAAAGTTCATATACAAAAATCTCAGTATACATTGGCGCGTTACGTTCACTAGTTGCAAACACATCCGGTGATATTGCAGAGAGCCACACCATTTTACAGAAATACTCATTATAAATACAATTGTTAGACATGGCAATATAGATATACCTCTCCTTAACCTGTTAAATCTATGGGGGCGCTATTTTATTTTTGGATAAAAGACGTGCCCGTTTTAAGCGCAATATTTTGTCACATAAAGATGCTCGACTATGCATATAATTGATAGCTTTGGAAAGAAAACACTCTGAGGTTTCCAGAACTGCAAGATATTGTCTGTGAGTGCCCCAGAACAGGAGCTACAGGCAAAACCAAGATGAAACTGCAACCAGGAAATGAGCAGGATTTTTGAGGATCTGTTTTTCATTGTCTCCTTATATGGCTGTGAATGCGACAGGAATGAGCCTGCCCTATCTATCGTTTCCCCAAGGTGTCTGCAGCATTGTGACGTATTTGTAGGCATATCATTGGAAGATTGACCATAAGAGACTACGTTGGCCAGGTGTCCGCCCGGTGTCCTCCGTCGAAATTGTTGCGTCATTTTCAGCTGCTGGTATTTTTCCATGGGATTCTGAGACGAAAGCAGGCTTCCACGAACGGCATATCAATGAAGAGATATGTGAAAAAACACCTTGAGGATTGATTCTAAACAACGTTTTCCATGTTTCGGTCGATATTATGGAGTTAATTTGGAAAAAGTTTGACGTTTTGGTGACTGAATTTTCGGTTCGTTTCGGTAGCCAAATGTGATGTACAAAACGGAGCGATTTCACCTACGCAAAGATTCTTTCAGGAAAAACTGAACATTTGCTATGTAACTGAGAGTCTCCTCATTGAAAACATCCGAAGTTCTTCAAAGGTAAATGATTTTATTTATTTGGTTTTTGTGAAAATGTTGCGTGCTAAATGCTATGCTAAATGATAAGCTAGCTAGCAATACTCTTACACAAATGCTTGATTTGCTATGGTTCAAAAGCATGTTTTGAAAATCTGAGATGACAGTGTTGTTAAGAAAAGGCTAAGCTTGAGAGCAGGCATATTAGTTTCATTTCATTTGCGATTTTCAGAAATTGTTAACGTTGCGTTATGGTAATGAGCCTGAGGCTGTATTCACGATCCCGGATACGGGATGGGTAGTATCAAGAAGTTAACCTGTAGTGACGCCCAGCCCGGGAACAGGACGGTTATCATCATCTGACACTAATTAGCATAACGCAACGGACATAAATCTTGCTAGAAAATATTCCTATTCTTGAAAATCACAAGTGAAATATATTGGAACACAGCTTAGCCTTTTGTTAATCACCCTGTCATCTCAGATTTTCAAAATATGCTTTACAGCCAACGCTAGACAAGCATTTGTGTAAGTTTATCATAGCCTAGCATAGCAATAGTCACGGAAATCAGAAAAGCAATCAAATTAAATCGTTTACCTTTGATGAACTTCAAATGTTTTCACTCACGAGACTCCCAGGTAGACAGCCAAAGTTCATTTTTTCTCAAAATATTATTTTTGTAGGCGAAATAGCTCCGTTTGTTCTTCACGTTTGGCTGAGAAATCACCCGGAAATTGCGGTCACCACAACGCCGAAAAATATTCCAAATTTGCTCCATAATATCGACAGAAACATGGCAAACGTTGTTTATAATCCATCCTCAAGGTGTTTTTCTAATATCTATTCGATAATATATCTGTCGGGACAATTCCTTTTTCTCTTGGACCGACTGGAGTAATGGCTACCTCTGCACTTGACGTGAGAATCTCTCTCGGAGCCACCATGTGAACACTTACGCAATGTGCCCCCATACGGCTATTCTTCAACAGAAATGCGTAAAACTACGTCACAATGCTGTCGGCACCTTGGAGAATAAGTAGAAAGTGTAAGCTCGTTGATGGTACATTCACAGCCATATAGGGAGTCATTGGAACGCAGCGCTTTCAAAACCTAAAGCACTACCGGGTTAGATTTTTCATCAGGCTTTAGCCTGCAACATCAGTTCTGTTATACTCACAGACAATATCTTTACAGTTTTGGAAAGGTTAGAGTGTTTTCTATCCAATGCTGTCAATTATATGCATATTCTAGCATCTTTTCCCGACAAAATATCCCGTTTAAAACGGGAACATTTAAAAAAAATGAATATACTGCCCCCTAACACCAAGAGGATGCAACCGCTGTGTCAGATTTCAAAAAACTTTACGGAAAAGAAAACCATGCAATAATCTGAGACGTCGCTCAGAAAATAAATAAAATGATCCGCCATGTTGGAGTCAACAGAAATCACATAATAAATATTCCCTTAACTTTGACGATTTTCATCAGAATGCACTCCCAGGAATCGCAGTTCCACAATAAATGCTTGATAACGTTGTTCTATAATGTCCATTATTTATGTCCAAGTAGCTGCATACCTTAATAATGCCTTATGAACCTGTCTTCAATGACAATCCATCAGGCCACTATGAGGTCTACCTGTGTCGATTCTAAGCTTCTTGAAGCAACTGGAAGTGGTTAAAATCACCCTAAAAGTGTTTTTTCCATGCCCAACCTGATGTTTGATGAAAATAGAGAATTCAACCCTGTGTAAATTAGTGAGTTCTTAACGTATAGACTTAAAACTCAAGATTCTGTAAAAGCATACCCCAATGAGGATATGCGTTCACGTTCAGCTTCCTGTGCCAACCGAAAGTGCCAAAATTGTTGTCATAGGGGTTGTTTCGAAGGGTTAAAAAAGTCAGATCTTTCCAAAACTTCATGTGTGATTAGGCAACCCTCATGAATGTAAATCAGTCATGTCTCCCATAAAATTTCCAAGAAAAACTCACACACACACACACACACACACACACACACACACACACACACACACACACACACACACACACACACACACACACACACACACACACACAGTGACACAGTGTGGTGCGTAGAGACAGACAGAGCCTGCAATAGTTACCTTTGTACGAACTAAAATAAAAATGTATAAACCTGTTCTAGAGCTCAGGTCGACAGAGCGTGGTGAGTTATGTGGCTCTAGAAAGTTCTCGGACCGAGAAACAGCCTCGTACATTTGCAATGACTTCAATTCATTTTGACCATTACGAAAATTATGACATTTAGAAAAGTCCCAGAGTCGCAAGACTAGGTCCATTGAAACCGGCTCGGCCCATAGAGACAGACCCCAACGTTTCTGTCCGATAGCTCATTCAAGGAACCCGTAGCAAGGCATGGAAAAAGGTGGATTTTCAGCACCAATTAAGGTCTTGCTCGGGCACCAAATGACTTATCGAGCCAAAACTTGAGATACAGGGTTGCCTCAGCTAGGCCTACACATAATGTCAGAACTGGACCCGCAGCTAGAACGTAACTACGTGTTTTACGTTTTTATTATGGTTTGAACAGAAGGCGCTGTGAATTTTGGGCCAGCTCTGAAGTATGTGATAGTTGGCTTCTAAACGAGTTGGAAAAAGTGGGTGTGGTGTCAGTTTGTATCAGTTTGGTGTCAGAATGACATCTAATTGACTGATGGACGTTGACTTGCTGGTTGACTTTTGTCCATTTGCAATATGAGAAATCACAGTGGAACGCACTCGCCATCTGTTGGATTTTTGCAGTGTTACACTTGGCATTTACCGTATGGCATTTGCAATCAACTTTGAATGAAACGACGCCAAATTGAGTGGTATTGGACAGCGTGTATATGGTTTGTGCAGTGTCAATGAATTCCCATTCATTTTTGTACATTTCAGGGGGGTGTTCCCTTACTTTTGTTAGGGCGTTTAGTACACAAAGACCTGGCTCTCTACCAGAACACTGACTCAAAGAGCTCCCATCTGGCTCCACAATACAGTAGAAGCCTCATTCAAGTTTGTAAAGACGGTTGACATCTAGTGGAAGCCCTAGGAAGTGCAACTTTATCCATATCCCACAGTGTATTCAATAGGGGCTGTGTTGAAAATCGACCAACCTCAGATTTTCCACTTCCTGTTTGGATTTATTCTCAGGTTTTTGCCTGCCATATGAGTTCTGTTATATTCACAGACATCATTCAAACAGTTTTAGAAACTTCAGAGTGTTATCTATCCAATACTAATAGTAATATGCATATATTAGCAACTGCGACTGAGGAGCAGGCCGTTGACTCTGGGCACCTTTCATCCAAGCTACTCAATACTGCCCCTGCAGCCATAAGAAGTTCACATTTTTAGTAAATAATGTTTATAGCATTGTTTCCTATGACCGAAAAGAGCTTCTGGACATCAACTATCACTGACCTCAATTTGGATGATGAATTAAACTTAGATATTACTCCGCTGTTGGAGCTAGAAACATAATTATTACGCTACACTTGCAATAACATCTGCTAAACACGTGAATGAGACCTCCACGATGAGAGAAACCTGCATCCCAAATTGTACACTATACCCAATATGGTAAACTACTTGACGTTTGATTAGAGCCAAAAGTAGGGCACTACATAGAAAAAGGGTGCCATTTGGGAACTAAACAGGAGCATGACCAGTGGTCCATCTCCACCGTACTACACCACCACCGTGTCATTTCCTTTTTCTCCTCTGACTTTGCTGCTGTCTCATAGAGGACCCGGCCAGTTGAGCGATGTGTGGTTGTGACTCCTCTGCCCGGTTTTATTCAAACTTGGTGGCAAGATGAACGATCAAGCTGACTAACTCTGATAGATCGGTCATGGAGGGTGAGAGGCGTGGGATGACTTAGGGCCGTTGAGGAAGCTGTAATTCAATAGGCCACTTTCCAGGGCCCTACAGAGGTGTCAGCCTGCTAGACACATGGAGGGAGATTGCGGAGGAGGGAGGGAAGATGTGCCCGGTATTTGATTTGCTCAACATGGGGAAGGGATATGTTCAAACCCATCTCTTTCTTCCATATGTCCTGCCTGGGGCAAATCTGTGTCATACAGACTGGACAAGAGGAGCCATTTCACCACTGATACTCCCTATTAATTCTACCATACAGTACAATAACCTATGAATACCTTTCATAACTTTTCTCCATTTTTCTTTCTCTCTGCAGTGTTGAGAAGGCCCCGTAAGTAAGCTTTTCACTGCTAGTCCACACATGTTGTTTACGAAGCATGTGACAAATAACATTTGATTTGATGTGTTATATTTCATAGAGCTAAAGTTATAATAATCCCACAGTTCATGGGGCTACAGTGCATGCTCTGTTTAAGTGTTTAAAAATGTATAAAGTCTTCAGGATCTGGGGGTGTTTCTTAACTTCTTGAAACTCCCCATCCCGGTTCCGGGTTTGTGACTAAAGCCTCAGGCTCATTAGCATAACGCAACGTTAACGATTTCTGAAAATCACAAATAAAATTAAAATAATGCGTCTGCTCTCAAGCTTAGCCTTTTCTTAACAACACTGTCATCTCAGATTTTCAAAATATGCTTTTGAACCATAGAAATTGACTAATTTGTGTAAGAGTATGCAAAGCTAGCATAGCATTTTGAGTAGCATTTAGCACGCAACATTTTCACAAAAACCAGATAACCAAATAAATCAAATCATTTACCTTTGAAGAGCTTCTGATGTTTTCAATGAGGAGACTCTCAGTTACATACCAAATGCGCAGTTTTTCCTGAAAGCGTCTGTGTGTAGGAGAAATCGTTCCGTTTTCTACATTGCGTCTGGCTACGAAACGAACCGAAAATTCAGTCACCTACAACGTAAAACTTTTTCCGGATTAACTACATAATATCGACCGAAACATGGCAAACGTTGTTTGGAATCAATCCTCAAGGTGTTTTTTCACATATCTCTTCATTGATATGCAGTTCGTGGAAGCTTGCTTTCCTCTCTGTATCGCATGGAAAAATACTGGCAGGTGACTTTTGCGCACCAATTTCGGCGCAGGACACCGGGCGGACACCTGGTAAATGTGGTCTCTTATGGTCAATCTTCCAATGATCTGCCTACAAATACGTCACAATGCTGCAGACACCTTGGGGAAACGACAGAAAGGGCAGGCTCATTCCTCTCGCATTCACAGCCATATAAGGAGACAATGGAAAACAGAGCCTCAAAAATCCTTGTCATTTCCTGGATGCCATCTCATCTTGGTTTTGCCTGAAGCTCACGTTCTAGGGCACGCACAGAGAATATCTTGCTATTTCTGGACACGTCAGAGTGTTTTCTTTCGAAAGCTATCAATTATATGCATAGTCGAGCATCTTTTTGTGACAAAATATGTTGTTTAAAACGGGAACGTTTTTCATCCAAAAATGAAATAGCGCCCCCATAGATGTAAGAGGTTAACATAAGGATGCCTGAAACATTACAAGGAATCTATTATTGACTGTTTCCTCCCATTGTATTATTTTTAATATGGTGTATAAAAAAGGTTGTGAAATAAGCTTTCTTCTAATTGTCTTGTTACACAAGCTGTGTGAGGAGGATGTAAGATTGGAGTAATCCACACACAGGTCTTTTCTCAATTAGATTTGCTCAACTCCTGCGTTCTCTCTTCTCTGTTCTTGCTTGCGTCCTTTTGAAAAAGGTCAAATGTAATCGAGGAGAGGTGGCAAGAAGTGAATGTGGATGAAAATGTGCTTTTATAAAATGGAAATGAGAAGCTCCTTCTCCACTCCTCAGGCAAATGATGTTTACATTTTATAGCTAAATGGATAAGTAGCATATAGTTTTTAAAATGTGTGCATACTTTTCTCCTCTGACAATACAACATCTGATTCAAAGGGGATGTAGCAGATATCAAAACTCTTCCGTGGTAGGACACACTTGTGCTTTCTCACCAAAAGGAGGTTATCGAGGAGGGGAGGACCATTTTCCGTTTGCTTACTAATGAATTTACTTTACATACTTCTCGATCATTTATCGGTTTCCGGTCAGAGGATGGACTTTTGCCCAAATGAGACTCCCACACCACACACATACAGTACATCACAGAGCAGGTGAAAATGCTGTGTGACAGATGTCACTTAGTTGTGATTTGTTCCAGGTGTTATCTGTTAGTTGGGGGTGGGGTTTTCCTTTTACTGTAAATGCCCAGTTTCCCTGTCTCCATCACATCTCTTTTTACCCGTGTACAAGATGGCTTGTGCTGGGAGGACAAGTGCGGGGAGAGTGTGGCTTAGTTCAAATTCAGAAGATCCAAATCGTGTACGTGTGCGTGCGGGGAGAGTGCTCTTCTCCCTTCAGATCCGTTCTTCTTCTCCCAGAACACGCCTTTCATTAACTTCAAGCACTTTTGTAAATCGTTATTGAAAGCTAACGTTGAATCTAACTATTGTGTGTTGTACGAGTGACAGAGCCGAAGATAATGTTTGACATGTGCAAAGCGCTCCTATTATTTGTTACAACCTATGTGTTGTGATTATTTGCTTTGTTTGCTGCTCTATAACCCATTAGTTCATATGCCACCCTGATATATAAGGCAGAGTCAACAAGAAGAACCACAAGTTTGTTTCATCACAAAACCAGAGAGCAACATCTGTCCGGTGAAGTCCCCAAAACATATTGTATGTAACAAACAGTCTCATGATCTACAGCATGATCAAGCAAGTTAATGTTTGCGTAGGTTTTGGATTACTAAACAACTATTGATTTAGAACCACAGGGAGTTACCGCAAGCCACAAAATATACAGGAGCTGCTTCCGCTACAACATTCCAGCACCACATCACCTATGCTTAGTCTAATACAGCGAAAACTTAAAGATACCAACAACTATCCAATCAACGTAAGCTAAATATCATGTGGCTGTCCATAGGAATGATTTCTCTCTGTGTGCAAACGCAAGAAGAAAAAACATGTTTACTCTCCCTACTTGTAGAGGAACACCTATACCATCCTTCTCTCTTTCATGTTGCCAAAACAGTCTATGACTCTGTCATACAGTATCCTACACTCTTTTTGTCCTAATGTCACGTGTGCTCCCTCTCCGGCCTCTAGGTCACCAGGCTGCTTGTTATGGCGCACACCTGTCAGCATCATTACGCGCACCTGCGTGTCTTCAGACTCACCTGGACTCCATCACCTCACTGATTACCTTCCCTATATCTGTCACTCCCCTTGGTTCTTTCCTCAGGTGTTACTGACTCGGTTTTCATGTCGGTGCATTGTTTGTGTTAAGTGTTTCATTTATTGCTTCCTGACTCTCAGCACACTCGTTACACCTAGACTAAAGGACTTGCTAACTAGCCTAAGTTGAGTTTCATGGGCAACAATTAGCTACCTTGTTAATGTAAGCCTACTACATCTAGCTACATATTGAACTTCCATCCTCTCAGGCCAGGGGCAGAATGTATGAATTTATGGTTGGATCAGAACCACTGTTATAGTCATTGGCCGGTATACCAAGCCCAAATCCCTATCTCCATCCATGACTAATTTAGCAAAGGACTGATTTTCGTTCCATATGAATCCAATCATTTTTTTGCACCCCTTTAGTTTTGATCAAAACTTTCCAAACATTTTTGCCCATGGTAGAAGTGGTAAGAAAGTGACATTTTGAAGCTGAATGCTAAAACCTTCAGGAGACAGAGGTGCTCAAAGTTGACCCGTTTTGCATCCCCACCCTACCATGAGACATCCATGTCTTTATCACTGAAAAATATAAACGGCTGAGTTTGATATAGGTGCGCCTCACCGCGTTAAACAAGGTGGTGTAGTGGCTACAACCTTCTCCCTGTCACAGAAAACCTGCGTCGTTCCTCACTGAGAAGAGAAAAATTGTGCTCATGAGCCGCTCGCCAGACACTCCTCCGATGTGGAAATCTGAACTTAAAACGACAAGAACTTTCCTTTTATGACTCTGTCTCTCTAATTGGCAGGAAGTTCAAAAAGTTAAGTAAGCCATCTCTGTTGTGCTAAGCAACACTCCTTAATTCTTCACCGGGGAGGCATAGGTTGCATCAAAAGACAGAAGGGAGTGATGAGTGAGCTTCTGACACATACAGGAAGTGAGGTCTTTCATTTCCTAATAATTGCTCCCACAGTTGATTTCTTCAAACCAAGCTGCTTACCTATTGCAGATTCAGTCTTCCCAGCCTGGTGCAGGTCTACAATTTAGTTTCTGGTGTCCTTTGACAGCTCTTTGGTCTTGGCCATAGTGGAGTTTGGAGTGTGACTGTTTGAGGTTGTGGACAGGTGTCTTTTATACTGATAACAAGTTCAAACAGGTGCCATTAATACAATATGAGTGGAGGACAGATGAGCCTCTTAAAGAAGAAGTTACAGGTCTGTGAGAGCCAGAAATCTTGCTTGTTTGAAGGTGACCAAATACTTATTTTCCACCATAATGTGAAAATAAATTCATTAAAAATCCAACAATGTGATTTTCTGGATTTTTTTCCCTCATTTTGTCTGTCATAGTTGAAGTGTACCTATGATGAACATTACAGGCCTCTCTCATATTTTTAAGTGGGAGAACTTGCACAGTTGGTGGCTGACTAAATACTTTTTTGCCCCACTGTATATGTTTATTAAGTAGTCTTGCTTGTCTCAGAGCAGCGTGAAACGTTGCTGAAATAGTTGACCACACGCAGGTAGGATTTGCTTGTTGGGGGTGAATTTTCACACAGTAGCCAGACTAAACTAATCTTTGGATAACAGATCGGCTCTCGGGAAACTCATTAACACGCGATATTGTGTGTGTTTCGATATTTTCAATCTCACACACTTGCTGTCTTGACCTCTGAATGCTTGGCTATTGAAAAGCCAACTGACATTAACTCCTACACTCTAAAAATAATTAGGTTCCTGGAGTATCCTTTTGGGGTTCTTCAAATGGAAACTGTGGCGGAACCCCTATTTGTTCTTTGAAGAACCCTTGGTACAAACATATTATTGAATTCGATAAAAAAAGTTTTAAATGTATATGTTTATTAAGTAGTGGTGCTTGTCTTAGAGCAGCGCGAAACTGTGCTGAAATAGTTGACTACATGCAGGTAGGCTATTGCTTCAAATCCTATTAAAAAACTTGGATGACTGTGGTTGTTCCAGGAAGCAATAATTTGTTGACTTCTTTCTGTCAATCAGTGAAATTTATTCCCATTAATTTACATTACCAGATGTGGTTAGAAAACAATGCATTTGGTGGACTCTGTAAGAGTCTATTGTCCTGCTGATAGCCCATCAAGGGTGCATGGCTTCTTTTGTATTCTTAAAAGAACTCCAGGCCTAATAATGCTAAAAATAATGCTTATGTGGATATTTTGAAGCAACATCTCAAGACATCAGTCAGGAAGTTAAAGCTTGGTTGCAAATGGGTCTTCCAAATGGACAATGACTCCAAGCATACTTCCAAAGTTGTGGCAAAATGGCTTAAGGACAACAAAGTCAAGGTATTGGAGTGGCCACCACCGAGCCCTTGAAAATAAAAGAGAGCCGGAGCTCAGATGCCAAAATGTAATACCAACGTTTCGACAGCCAAGCTGTCTTCATCAGGGTATAGGGTACCACCGAGCCCTTACCTCAATCCCATAGAACATTTGTGGGCAGAGCTGAAAAAGTGTGTGCAAGCAAGGAGGCATACAAACCTGACTCAGTTACACTAGCTCTGTCAGGTGGAATGGGCCAAAATCCACCCAACTTATTGTGGGAAGCTTGTGGAAGGCTACCCGAAATGTTTGACCCAAGTCAAGTCAATGCTACCAAATACTAATTGAGTGTATATAAACTTCTGACCCACTGGGAATGTGATGAAATAAATAAAAGCTGAAATAAATCCCTTTACTATATATTCTGACATTTCACATTCTTAAAATAAAGTGGTAATCCTAACTGACCTAAGACAGGGGAATTTTACTAGGATTACATTAGCTTAAATGTCTTTGGCTAAGGTTTATGTAAACTTCCGACTTCAACTGTAGGTTTGCCGCTTGCTTGCCAGGAGTAGCTACTTTGCTCCTGTCGTCCTCCACATGCAAGCAGTTGCTACATTTAAAGCCAACGCGGTCCACATTGTTCCAGAACAAAGCAAAGTAAACACAGCTCCTGCAACATTGGAAACGTTCAATAGAGGCCTCCATTTGAGACCGCCGAGCCAGCTAGGCTAGCTGGGCTTTCGCGTCTCTTCCCCTATACGGAATCTGGCAGGATCCTGGGACAGATAGCAGCGCTCACAGCAATTTAGCCCAACAGAGCCGCAGGTTTTAAAATAAAATATAAGTATATAAAACACTGTCAGCTTTTAAACCGAGGTCTTAAGTTCAGGTTTCAGCGTTTGACAGGTTTCAGTTTCGGCGTTTGACAGCGTTCAACACAACAAACATATGTCACGCTCTGATGACATCATGAATATAAATTGTCATTGTTAAGCTAGCTAGCTACATTTCAAAACAAAAGACTATGCAAATAACCATTTCAATAGAATATTCCTGATGTCACTTCGACAACTGTCCACAATCGTAGCTGGTAAATTCGCTCTGGCTATCTACTCTGATTTCAGAGCACTCTAGTCGGAGTCTGCCAGAGCGCAGAACAACGGACAAATTACAAACGCTCAACACCGTTGAATATGGTTGATGTCAGTAAGCGATGTCAGTAAGCGTTGGCAAAAAAGAGTAATTCCATTGTTGCCAGCAGCACAGTTGCAGTCACCAATGCTATGGATAACATAAAAACAGCCTAACCAGCTCTGCTAGGTCAAGTAAAATGGTCAGGATGAGCTGTTCTCTTATTTGTGTCTGGAAGTACACTACCGGTCAAAAGTTTTAGAACACCTACTCATTCAAGGGTTTTCTTTATTTTTACTATTTCCTACATTGTAGAATAAAAGTGAATACATCAAAACTATAAAACAACACATATGGAATCATGTAGTAACCAAAAAAGTTTAAACAAATCAATGTCAAAAAGCCACCTTTTGCATTGATGACAGCTTTGCACACTCTTGGCATTCTCTCAACCAGCTTCACCTGGAATGCTTTTCCAACACTCTTGAAGGAGTTCCCACATATAATGAGCACTTGTTGCCTGCTTTCCCTTCACTCTGCGGTTCTGACTCATCCCAAAGCATTTCAATTTGGTTGCTGTCGGGGGATTGAGGAAGCCAGGTCATTTGATGCAGAACTACATCACCCTCCTTCTTGGTAAAATAGCCCTTACACAGGCTGGAGGTGTGTTGGGTCATTGTCCTGTTGAAAAACAATTGATAGCCCCACTAATCGCAAACCAGATGGGATGGCGTATCGCTACAGAATGCTGTGGTAACCATGCTGGTTAAGTGTGCTTTGAAATAAATCTCATACAGGGTCACCAGCAAAGCACCCTGACACGATAACACCTCCTCCATGCATTACGGTGGGATATACACAAGCAGAGATCATCCGGTCACCCACACTGCGTCTTACTAAGACACGACGGTTGGAACCAAAAATCTCCAATTTGGACTCCAATGGTCTAATGTCCATTGCTCTTCTTCTTATTGGTGTCCTTTAGTAGTGGTTTCTTTGCAGCAATTCGACCATGAAGGCCTGATTCACACAGTCCCCTCTGTGAAGCATTTATTTGGGCTGTAATTTCTGAGGCTGGTAACTCTAATTAACTTATTCTCTGCAGCAGAGGTAACTCTGAGTTTTCCATTCCTGTGGCGGTCCTCATGAGTGCCAGTTTCATCATAGTGCATGATGGTTTTTGCGACTGCACTTGAAAAAACTTTCAAAGTTCTCTAAATTTTCCGTATTGACTGACCTTCATGTCTTAAAATATTGATGGATTGTCGTTTCTCTTTGCTTATTTGAGCAGTTCTTGCCATAATATGGACTTTGTCTTTTACCAAATAGGACTAACTTCTGTATTTCCCCCCCCTCTCCCCCCACATACACCTTGTCACAACACAACTGACTGGCTCAAACACATTAAAAAGGAAAGAAATTCCATCAGTTCACTTAAGAAGGCACACCTGTTAATTGAAATGCATTCCAGGTGACTACCTCATGAAGCTGTTTGAGATAATGCCAAGAGTGTGAAAAGCTGTCACCAAGGCAAAGGGTGGCGACTTTGAACACGTTCCAATAAAAAAAATATTTTGATTTGTTTAACACTTTTTTGGCTACTACATGATTTCATATGTATTAATTCATAGTTTTGATGTCTCCACTATTATTCTACAATGTAGAAAATAGTAAAAATAAAGAAAAACCCTTGAATGAATAGGTGTTCTGAACTTTTTACCTGTAGTGTAGCTAGCAAGCTAGTCAATGTTAGCCAGTTAGTTTGGGTGCTTGACTGCTGTTGTTAGGTCAGAACGCTCAGATCAACACTATTCCTCTGCAAGAGCGTCCAGTGTGCGCTCTGAATGCTCCGAGAGCAAAACGCTCAATGTGTACAAACGCCCACAGTGCACAGCACTATGAGCACATTCTGGCACTCCAGATTAAATTTACGATCACACCTGTAGTATAAACCAGCCTTTAGTCTTGAATATCTTTGGCTGTTTAGTACATGGCCTCACATGTGTATCCTTAAAGAGATGCATGGGGCTAAGGCTTTAGAGGGTGTCAACAATGCTGAATGGGTGTAGACAAAGAAGAGCTCTCCGGTAGGTACCTACACAGTAGGTGTACCAGGCCATTTGTTCAAAACTGAGGTTACAAGTTTATTATAATGCAATTTCAGGCTTCCCGAGTGGCACAGCAGTGTAAGGCAATGCATCGCAGTGCTTGAGACATCACTACAGACCCGGGTTCAGTCCCAGGCTGTGTTGGGGCTGACTGTGACCGGGAATCTCATGAGGCGATGCACAATTGGCTCTGCGTCACCCGGGTTAGGGGATGGTGTGGCCAGCCGGGATGTCCTTGTCCCATCGCTCTATAGCGACTCCGGGTGCATGAACGCTGACTTCGGTTGCCAATTGTACAGTGTTTTTTCCAACACATTGGTGCGGTTGGCTTCCGGGTTAAGCAAGTGGTGTGTCAAGGAACAGTGTGGCTTGGTAGGGTTGTGTTTTGGAGGACACATGGTTCCCAACCTTCGCCTCTCCTGAATCCATACGTGATTTACAGCAATGGGACAAGACTGTAACTACCAATTGGATATCACGAAATTGGGGAGAAAAGTAATAATAATACTTTTTTTAAATAGAATTTTGCTACATAAGACCGAATCGAGCCGGTCGGTCACATATATTGAATGCATTAACAGAAATTACTGTAACCAAACAATGAATACCCATGAAATGGCAAAACAGAACGCATTCTGGAGAGAGATCTGTCTTGTGCATCTGAGCCACAATCCCCATATTCTTGGACCGTGTCCTCCCTGCAGCCTCCTCCGTGGATTAGACGCAAATCAGACAGGTGTCTCGTGTACCATAAATATATTTATATATTTGCAGCTGCAGGACCAAATTTTCTTTTACATTTTCAATACAAATCCTTTTGTCATACAGTATTCCATATACTGTAAGGCACCCAGACCTTATGAAAGTTGCACACAGTATACCCTTAATCTTGTAATACATTGCCATTTCTGTCATCCATTGTGACATTGTGGGAGGATAACCAACCTTCCAATTAATGGCAATGCATTTCTTAGCTGCTATAAATGCTAGCTTACACATTTTCTTCTGAAAACATTCTCCAGTATCAACATTTCCAAGCAAACAAAAACAGGGAGAATCTGTACACATGCTGAGATTAAATAACATACTCGATGACTGATTTCAGCCAGCCTTCACTAGGTCATAACATTCAAATATGTCCCCTTTTGTGTTTCACACCTTCAACAGAGGAATTACATTTCTGAGTGCATTTTTTATTTTTTTTATTTTATTTTACCTTTATTCAACCAGGTAGGCTAGTTGAGAACAAGTTCTCATTTACAACTGCGACCTGGCCAAGATAAAGCATAGCAGTGTGAACAGACAACAACACAGAGTTACACATGGAGTAAACAATAAACAAGTCAATAACACAGTAGAAAGAAAAGAGTCTAAATACATTGTGTGCAAAAGGCATGAGGTGGTAGGCAAATAATTACAATTTAGCAGATTAACACTGGAGTGATATATGATCAGATGGTCATGTGCAGGTAGAGATACTGGGGTGCAAAGAGCAGAAAAGTAAATAAATAAAAACAGTATGGGGATGAGGTAGTTAAATTGGGTGGGCTATTTACAGATGGACTATGTACAGCTGCAGCGATCGGTTAGCTGCTCAGATAGCAGATGTTTAAAGTTGGTGAGGGGGATAAAAGTCTCCAACTTCAGCGATTTTTGCAATTCGTTCCAGTCACAGGCAGCAGAGAACTGGAAGGAAAGGCGGCCAAATGAGGTGTTGGCTTTAGGGATGATCAGTGAGATACACCTGCTGGAGCGGGTACTACGGGTGGGTGTTGCCATCATGACCAGTGAACTGAGATATGGCAGTGAACTGAGCTTTACCTAGCATGGACTTGTAGATAACCTGGAGCCAGTGGGTCTGGCGCCGAATATGTAGCGAGGGCCAGCCGACTTGAGCATACAGGTCGCATAAGGTGTTTTAGTAACAAAACGGATGGCACTGTGATAAACTGCATCCAGTTTGCTGAGTAGAGTATTGGAAGCTATTTTGTAGATGACATTGCCGAAGTCGAGGATCGGTAGGATAGTCAGTTTTACTAGGGTAAGTTTGGCGGCGTGAGTGAATGAGGCTTTGTTGCAAAATAGAAAGCCGACTCTTGATTTGATTTTAGATTGGAGATGTTTGATATGAGTCTGGAAGGAGAGTTTACAGTCTAGCCAGACACCTAGGTACTTATAGATGTCCACGTATTCTAGGTCGGAACCATCCAGGGTGGTGATGCTAGTCGGGCGTGCGGGTGCAGGCAGCGAACGGTTGAAAAGCATGCATTTGGTTACAAGCGTTTAAGAGCAATTGGAGCGTGGAGTAGCCAGGAGGATTATCCGATTATCATGGATTAATCGGTGGTGACCGTGTTACCTAGCCTCAGTGCAGTGGGCAGCTGGAAGGAGGTGCTCTTGTTCTCCATGGACTTTACAGTGTCCCAGATCGTTTTGGACTTAGAGCTACAGGATGCAAATTTCTGCTTGAAAAAGCTGGCTTTTGCTTTCCTGACTGACTGCGTGTATTGGTTCCAGACTTCTCTGAACAGTTGCATATCGCGGGACTATTCGATGCTATTGTAGTCCGCCACAGGAAATTTTTGTGCTGGTCGAGGGCAGTCAGGTCTGGAGTGAACCAAGGGCTATATCTGTTCTTTGTTCTGCATTTTTGAATGGAGCATGCTTATCTAAGATGGTGAGGAAGTTACTTTTAAAGAATGAGCAGGCATCCTCAACTGACGGGATGAGGTCAATATCCTTCCTGGATACCCGGGCCAGGTCGATTAGAAAGGCCTGCTCGCAAAAGTGTTTTATGGTGCGTTTGACAGTGATGAGGGGTGGTCGTTTGACCGCGGACCCGTGGCGGATACAGGCAATGAGGCAGTGATCGCTAAGATCCTGATTGAAGACAGCGGAGGTGTATATGGAGGGCCAGATGGTCAGGATAATGTCTATGAGGGTGCCCATGTTTACAGATTTAGGGTTGTACCTGGTAGGTTCCTTGATGATTTGTGTGAGATTGAGGGCATCTAGCTTAGATTGTAGGACTGCCGGGGTGTTAAGCATATCCCAGTTTAGGTCACCTAACAGAACAAACTCTGAAGCTAGATGGGGGGCGATCAATTCACAAATGGTGTCAAGGGCACAGCTGGGAGCTGAGGGGGGTCGGTAGCAGGTGACAACAGTGAGAGACTTATTTCTTGAGAGATTAGTTTTTAAAATTAGAAGTTCGAACTGTTTGGGTATGGACCTGGAAAGTATGACATTACTTTGAAGGCTAGACTGCAACTCCTCCCCCTTTGGCAATTCTGTCTTGACAGAAAATGTTATAGTTGGGTATGGAAATCTCCGAATTTTTGGTGGCCTTCCTAAGCCAGCATTCAGACACGGCAAGGACATTAGGGTTGGCAGAGTGCAGTAAGTCAAACAAACTTAAGGGGGAGACTTCTGATGTTGACATGCATGAAACCAAGGCTTTTTCGATCACAGAAGTCAACAAATGAGGGTGCCTGGGGACATGCAGGGCCTGGGTTTACCTTCACATCACCCGCGGAACAGAGGAGGAGTAGGATGAGGGTGCGGCTAAAGGCTATCAAAACTGGTCGCCTAGAGCGTTGGGGACAAAGAATAAAAGGAGCAGATTTCTGGGCGTGGTAGAATATAATCAGGGCATAATGCGCAGACAGGGGTATGGTGGGGTGCGGGTACAGCGGAGGTAAGCCCAGGCACTGGGTGATAATAAGAGAGGTTGTATCTCCCGACATGCTGGTTGTAATGGGCGAGGTCACCACATGTGTGGGAGGTGGGACAAAGGAGGTATCAGAGGTATGAAGAGTGGAACTAGGGGCTCCATTATAAACTAAAACAATGATAACTAACCTGAACAACAGTATACAAGGCATATTGACATTTGAGAGAGACATACAGCGAGGCATAAAGTAATCGCAGGTGTTGATTGGGAGAGCTAGCTAAAACAACAGCTAACACAACAACAGCAGGTAAAATGGCAATGACTAGGCAGAGAGGGTCAGATTAACTACACACAGAGCCTGAGTTCGCAGCTGGGACCGACAGATAAAAAAATAAAAATAAACAGAATGGAGTACAGTGATTAAAGGACAGTCCAGCAGTGTCGCCCGCGTGCTAGCTAGATAGTAGCTCGGGGCTAGTAGAAGCGTCTGCTCCGACGGAGGCCGGTTGAAGGCACAGCGGATGGAGTATTCATCGGCAGGCCAGTCGTGGTGGTGCGGCGGGGCGCCGTGTCGACAGAGAATCCAAGCCAGATGGCGAAAGAGGTATTGTATAATTTAGTTTGCTAGCCAGGAGATGCGCCTGACTCACGGCTAACTAGAGCTATCTTCGTGGCAGTGGCATTAGACACTATAGCCAATCGGTAGCAGCGGTGATCCGGGGCCAAGGTCCAGAGTTTACAGCAAGGATCCGGTGGATCCGGTGTGTGCCACGGTGATTGCAAGCTAGCTGTGAGCTAGCTAGCTGCAAGCTAGCTGTGAAGATCAGAAGTAGTGGTCCAGGGATTACGGCAGGAATCCGGCGTTGTTGTGGAGAGACAGTCCGATACTGGTAGACTGGCGAGTATTATCCAGGCTAAAAACAGGTCTGGTATCCGTGCAGAAGGTAAAAGCAGCTAGCAGTGGCTAACAATGACTAAATAGCTTGTAGCTATTTAGCTGGTTAGCTTCTGGAGGTTCTTGAATGTGTTCTAAAATTTAAAATAATAGCGATTCCGTATCACATTGGGTGAGGCAGGTTACCGGAAGGTATAATCAAATAAAAAATCGAAAAGAGATTGAAAATAAATTTGAAATATATATATAAAAAAATACAAAAGTACACGAGAGGACGAACAAAACACGTCTTCACTGCTACGCCATCTTGGATTAGATCGATATTGGATGATATTATGTTTCACTGGCATATAGTATCTTCTATGGCTGGTGTGATTAGAACACTTATTTAGAACGTCCAGTTTTGATTGACGCAACAGTCAGTATTTGAGCTAGCCACACTGTTTTTCAAAGAAACATTTTGCACAAACACAGTCCTTGCAAAGTTATGTCCTGAATGTGACCAATTTATTTTTGGATACAATGTTCAGACATTCACCAAAGTAGGGAGAGCATAACATAATCAGCCAAACTGGAAAATGTAGGCTACGTTCGTACTAGAGGAAAGATTGACATATCACAAGCGTCATATTTAGATAACTCTCGGCTGACAGAAACCACAATATGAATTAGCTAATAGCAATTACTATTTATAATTCATCACATCATTTGATTTGATTTGATTTGGGTGAGCTCACCATTGATATAAATAATTGAGTAAAACACTTTCTAGAAATGTAAAGTAATCCGACGATGGGTAGTTTGTGCGCACCGCCGTGTTTTTTTTCTCTTCATGTCAACCAAAGATGAAATGAGTTTGGTCTGTTTGCAGAATGCATGTTAAAGGGGGTGTGTCATCTACCATCATTCACTTCCAGAAGTTTACTTGAAGGATTAGTGAACCCTCCCTCACCTAATTTTGTTATAACATCTTTGGTCTGACAGACGTTTACGTGAAACCCAGAATGCATTGTATGTCAACAAACATGGTTCCACACATAGCTGGAATTAGCTTAGCTCATCATAATCAGTACAACAACCAAAAAAGTATTTTACAAACATATGTGTCCATTACAACCTGTTCAAGAATCGGAATGCATGATTTGTCACCGGTACGTGAAAGCATGTAAATAAAACAATAAATAAATAATTAATTTACCACACAAAACATTTTCTGATAGTGATTTATTGATACAAGTGGCGTGTGCTGGCAATCAATAACATAACTTCTGACACCAACTCTGAGCCATTCAGTGTTGTTATTTACAGTATTTAGTCAGCCACCAATTGTGCAAGTTCTCCCACTTAAAAAGATAAGAGAGACCTGTAATTTTCATCATAGGTACACTTCAACTATGACAGACAAAATAAGGAAATAAAATCCAGAAAATCACATTATAGGACTTTTAATGAACAACCAAAGGGAAGGTGGACCAGCTGACACGAGAAAGAAAGATCAAACCAGACTGTTTGCTTGGCTATAACTTCAAAATGGGGGCAGTGGATAAGGAGCACATGATAAACATATTTGTGGAATGCGCTTGAAAAACTACCAAGTGGTATAATCCTGTTAAGGCTTAGGACAATACTGCCCCCTTTGGAGGAATTGCGTGCCCATAGTAAACAGAAAAAGAATCTGTCCAAAATTGCTAATATATGCATATAATAATTATTATTGAATAGAAAACACTCTAAAGCTTCTAAAACCGTTCGAATCATGTCTGTATGTAAAGCAGAACTCACAGGGCAGCCATTCTCCCAAACTATTTCTCTCATCAGGAAAGTTGGGCCAACTTTGAGAAAATCCCGCAAGCTTTGACCCGTTGGCAGGCAAAATACTGAAGTGTTGCGAGAAAATTGCTGCGCGTCCTGGCGCAATTGTACACAGGTCATTCCTTTGTTCCAGATCGTCTGAGAAGAGTTGCGTTTTTTCGGTCGAATCGCCAATTGTTTTGTACGTTAAAAACATCCTAAAGCTTGATTCTGCACTTAGTTTGACCAGTTTAGTCGACATATATGTAATTTTGAAGTTTTGATGCGCAACCCCTCGAGACCAGAGGTAATTTTGGCTGAAATTTGTCACGTTTGCTAACAGAAAGACACACAACTTGAAACCAAACGCTGTTTCAGATTATTGAATAATGAACGATTTCTGTAACGTTAAAAAGAAATGTGACAAAGCGATTGCATTAAGAAGCAGTGTATCTTTCTAACTATATGTAGAACATGTATATTTAGTCAAAGTTTATGATGTGTATTGCTGTTATCTGGCGTTATCTGGCGGAGCTATCTATAATTTCTCAGGACATTTTTGTAGCATTTTTTGAACATGGCGTCAATGTAAACGGAGATTTATGGATATAAATTGCATATTATTGGTTAGTGAATTATTTTTCTTTTAATCCTGCATTTGTGATTGCATCGTTTGTTTGTTCGAACGCAGTACCTCCAGGCTCTGATCAGGCCCTACACCCAAACAAGGGCACTGCGTTCATCCACCTCTGGCCTGCTCGCCTCCCTACCACTGAGGAAGTACAGTTCCCGCTCAGCCCAGTCAAAACTGTTCGCTGCTCTGGCCCCCCAATGGTGGAACAAACTCCCTCACGACGCCAGGACAGCGGAGTCAATCACCACCTTCCGGAGACACCTGAAACCCCACCTCTTTAAGGAATACCTAGGATAGGATAAAGTAATCCTTCTCACCCCCCCCCCTTAAATGATTTAGATGCACTATTGTAAAGTGGCTGTTCCACTGGATGTCATAAGGTGAATTCACCAATTTGTAAGTCGCTCTGGATAAGAGCGTCTGCCAAATGACTTAAATGTAAAAAAATGGCTACATATCGTCTGTGACTTTGTGGTGGTTTGATATACATATGTGCTATGTTTTCGCCATAAAACATTTTAGAAATCTGACTCGCTGGGTAGATGAACAAGGTGTTTATCTTTCATTTGAACTATTGGACTTGATAATGTGTGGAGGTTAAATATTTCTAAGAATATTTTTGCATTCTGTGCGCCATCTTTTGAGTTGAGTGTGGGGGGAGGGGTGCCCTTGGGGAATGTGGTAGCGTGATGTCGATAAGAAGATATTTTTTCCATCTGATCGACACTGCTGCCCTCAAAAGCCACATAGTTCACTGCCAAATAACATGTGAGACTACTGAACAAGTTTTTTCTGATTGGACGTACAGTTCACATACATATCCAATACAGTTACATTATGCAATTAAAGTGACAACGTCTCACCCACCTACCCACTCCCTCATCCTCCCCACTCCCTCTCCCCCCATAGGTAAAGTCATTATCTACCAAAAGTACAGAGAAAACCTAATGAGAGAGCTGCTGGAAGAGCACTACACCCCTCAGTGCCCATCCACTGGGGGCTGTCCTGCTGCAGACAATTCCCAATGCCTCACTGCAGATAAGTCCCTCAAACTGCTGCTCAAGGCAGTCTCACACGGAGGCACTGCAAAGGCTGCCTGTCTGGCACCAGGAGAAGGAAGCAGAGGAGATTGACAAAGTACATGTGTTTAGCTTGTGACACACCTCTACGTGTTTCGCCATGCTTTGGGGAGTACCATATGCTCAAGCACTATTGAGCACATCTGCAGCAATTACTGACTGACTGACTTTGACAGGTGACTTGACAGGTGACCTGTCATGATACTATGCCTTTCAAGATGAGGGTTGGAAATGCAGTTGTCGTTCAATCACTGCATGAAAATTAAATATGGGTTACGCATGTTCACAAGTTGCCAGTCTTTTCTTGACGTTTTATTTTCTCTAGTAAAACACGTTTTTGTTGGTGTTCAACCACCACCAATAAAATAGATGGCTATTGTATAGGCCTATGTGTTTTTCTTGTTGTGTTTTCATCCAGTATAACTGTTAAGGCATGTACGTTCAAACAGTATGTTGCTAGCATACAAAAGCTCGCCTCAAGATTCAGCTCGAAAGATGTCCAGTTCCAGTTGTGATATTGGCAAATAATGTTCAATACTGATTATGTGTGTGGTTTCTGAAAGTACAGCGTAAAGAGGAAGTATTTGTAATTGGAATACAATATCAGGATAAAGCAATAAAACAAAATTACAAAGAAGTAACATAATAACACTGCTATAATATTAAAATATGAATTTGCATTGACAAAAATCACAAATATGAGTTCTGTAACAGTAAGAAAAAGTAACTGTTGAGCTCCACAAGGCTGCAGGGCAGGGCAGAATAGAGCTATGCTAAACAAGCCAAATGAAAGCAGACCATGGTCATAAGGCCAGTGTAGCTTTACAAGCTAATACGTATCTGACGCTATTAGCATTGTTTTACTGAGCTAATAGAAAAATGTAGCTAGGTACATAAGCACAATTGAGTTTAACGCCATAAAAGTTATGAAATGAGTTCCTTGCATGTCTGTGGTTATATATATATATATATTATGCTCCAAACATACAGTGAGCTACAGTAGAAGTTAAATAACACGACATACAGACTATTATAACATAATAAGTACTTACTTTGATGAAAACGCACACGTCCAAAGTTATTATCATGTAATTAGGAAAACAGTAAAGGCAATGCGGGCACCAACTTGAAAATGTGAAAACATTTGTGCAGGTCCTGTTCTGACTGGAGATGCGCAAATGTCTACATACTCGATCTGCGGAAACAATGGGGAAGCTCTTGGGGAAGTTTGTCCGTCTCAATAAAGCTTGTTTGAAAATAATTTGAAATTGACATATTGAAACAGCCTATACATAAAAGAAGGCAGAGTGTCTTGCTTTGAGGGAAGTGCGGGTTAACTGTCCTATTGTGTAACAATCACATTTTGGAGCAGTGAGTGCATTCTGACATCACGTGCATAACAAACTTACGCTGGGGCAACTGTTAGAGATATTTGGAACTAAATGTGAAAAGGTTTCAAACTGTGGTAATGTATGTCTGAGATTATATGAACATGACTGGGCATTCAAACATATCTGTATACATGCATCATCAATAGTGTCTCCCAGGTCTTCCACACATTTTTGTTTGCATGTTAGATACAGTTTGGAAATAAACTTGACGTTTGACAGACTGCCTGTCAGGACCACGGTTACGAACCTGCGTCTCCGGAGTGAGAAACAGTCACTTAACCAACTGAGCCACGAATAGTCAGCAGAACCCAGAAGATGAGGCAGACACAGCAGTACTTAAGACGGTGTATTTAATAAAGTAAAAAGGAGAAGTCCTTCAATACAAAAAATGGCAAATCCAAAAGGTTAGGAATAGCACAAAAAGCCTCAAGAGATACTCGAAAACAAAAACAGAATTCCACAAGAGCATCCACGGAATCGACAAGAATACACAGAACACTAGGGCTGGGTGCTAACATACAAACACAGAGCACAGAAATGAGGGAAACTAAGGGTTTAAATACAATCAGGTTAAACGAGGCACAGGTGCAAATGATAATGGGGAACAAGGGAAAAAACATAAGGTCAAAAAGCACAATGGGGGCATCTAGTGACCAAAACCGGAACAACCCTGGCCAAATCCTGACAGAATCCCCCTAGGAACGGCTCCTGACGTTCCTACCAGCTCTCTCAGGGTGGAGGGCCCTGAACTGACGAATGAGGTCAGGGTTCAGGAACCCAGGAGCGCTCCTCGGGACCGTAGCCTTCCCAGTCCACCAGATACTGCCAGGACCGCTGCACCCGGCGGGAATCCAGTATCCGATGGACGTTATAAGCCGGCTGGCCTCCAATGACACGAGGCGGAGGGGGAGGTCTGTCTGCCGGGACAAGGGGAGAAAAAACAACAGGTTTTAACAATGAAATGTGAAATGTGGGATTAATCTTAAGGGATCTGGGTAAGTGTAGGCGATAAGAAACTGGGTTAACTCTCCTGGCAACCTTGAAGGGACCGATGTATTTTTGGGACAGCTTGCGAGACTCCACCCGTAGAGGTAAGTCTCTTGTGGAGAGCCAGACTCTCTGGCCGGGGCGCAGGGTAGGCCCGGGACGGCGACGTCTGTTGGCTTGTTGTTGGTACCTCTGTGAGGAACGCATAAGATTAAGACGGTTCTTCCTCCACATAAGCCGACAGCGTCTGACGAACTTCAAGGCTGAAGGCACTCTGACTTCTGCCTCCTGGTCCGGGAACAATGGAGGAGCATAGCCAAACTGACACTCGTGCGGGGACATACCAGCGGAGGAGGAGCGCAAGGTGTTGTGCGCGTATTCGGCCCAAACAATAAAGGATGACCATGTGGACGGGTTGTCACGAGTCATACATCGGAGGGTGGTTTCAGCTCTTGATTCATCTCTCTGTTTGGCCATTGGACTCCGGATGGTACCCTGAAGATAGACTGGCAGAAGCCCCCATGAGTTGGCAGAAGGCCTTCCAAAACCTTGAGGCGAACTGGGGACCTCTGTCAGAAACCATATCTTGAGGAATGCCGAAGACTCGGAACACATGATTAATTACCAACTCAGCCGTTTCCTTGGCAGAAGGTAACTTAGTCAGAGGGACGAACCTGGCCGCCTTTGAAAACCTGTCGATTATGACTAGGATAGTAGT
The DNA here is from genome assembly GCF_036934945.1 of Oncorhynchus masou masou. Taxonomy (NCBI): domain Eukaryota; kingdom Metazoa; phylum Chordata; class Actinopteri; order Salmoniformes; family Salmonidae; genus Oncorhynchus; species Oncorhynchus masou. Next base: position 10,632,984 of record NC_088227.1, read on the forward strand.
ATTGCCATGGGATGGAGGAAGTCCAGTAATAAAGTCCAATGAGATATGGGACCAGGGTCTGTGGGGAACAGGTAAAGGGTGAAGGAGTCCTTGAGGGCGGAGGTGAGAAGATTTGCCCTGGCAGCACACGGAACAGGCATTGACGAAAGTGGCAACGTCTTCTCTTATGGTAGGCCACCAGAACTTACGCTGGATGAACTCCAAGGTGCGACCTACGCCCGGATGACAGGTGAGGCGAGAGGAGTGCCCCCACAGAAGGACCTGAGTCCTCACTGCCTTGGGGACAAACAACCGATTGGCAGGACCTCCTTTCGGGTCCGGTTCGCTAGCTTGAGCACGTCTCACGGTATCCTCAACTTGCCACGAGATCGGAGCCACAATCTTAGCAGCAGGAAGGACAGGCATGTCTGTGTCATCTCGAATGGTAGACTCGGGACAGGGCATCCGGTTTGAGATTCTTCGACCCGGGCCGATAGGTGAGGATAAACTGGAATCGATTGAAGAAAAGAGACCATCTAGCTTGTCTAGAGTTCAACCGCTTCACCTGCTGGATATACTCCAGATTTTTGTGGTCCGTAAGCACTTGAAACAGGTGAGAAGCCCCCTCGAGCCAGTGTCTCCATTCCTTCAATGCCATCTTAACCGCTAGGAGTTCACGATCCCCCACATCGTAGTTCCTCTCAGTCGGGGTAAGCTGGTGTGAGAAGAAAGCGCACGGATGAAGCTTCTTGTCTTCACCCCTCTGAGACAGGACAGCTCCAACACCAACCTCTGATGCGTCTACCTCCACCACAAATGGTTCATCCGTAGTCGGTAGTATCAGGATGGGAGCAGAGAGAACGCGCTGCTTGAGTCCTTGGAAGGCCGTCTCAGCTTCTCTTCCCCACAAAAACCTTGCATTGCCACCCTTGGTTAAAGCTGAGAGAGGGGCTGCCACCAAGCTGAAGTTCTTGATGAACTTGCGGTAAAAGTTTGTGAAGCCCAGGAAACGCTGAACTTCCTTAACGGATTTGGGGGTGGGCCAATCCTACCGCCCCTACCTTCCTGGGGTCCATTTGGACTCGACCGGGTTCCACTACAAATCCCAGGAATTGTACTCGGGATGATTGGAATTCACATTTTTCCGGCTTAACGTACAGATGGCTGTCCAGGAGGCGTTTGAGTACTTGTCTGACATGCTTAGTGTGTTCTTGAAGGGAGATCGAAAAGATGAGGATGTCATCCAAGTAAACGAACACAAATATGTTAAGCATATCCCTAAGCACATCGTTTATGAGCGCTTGGAACACCGCTGGGGCGTTGGTCAGGCCGAAGGGCATCACCAAGTATTCATAGTGACCAGTAGGCGTGTTGAAAGCGGTCTTCCACTCGTCACCAGGTCTGATCCGCACAAGATGGTATGCGTTCCGCAGGTCAAGCTTAGTGAAAACAACTGCTTCCTGGAGCAGCTCGAAGGCTGTGGCCATAAGGGGTAGCGGGTAACGGTTACGGACGGTTATGGCATTGAGTCCCCGGTAGTCGATGCAAGGACGTAATCCACCGTCTTTCTTGGCCACAAAGAAAAACCCTGCTCCCGCCGGGGAGGTGGATGGAATGAGGCCTGCTTCCAGAGCGTCCTTGATGTAGTTATCCATAGCAGCTCGTTCGGGTGGAGATAGGGAAAAGATCCGACCCCTGGGGGGCAAGTGCCCGGAAACAGGTCGATGGGGCATCGTAAGGTCTAAGGGGTGGTAGCATGGTGGCCCTCTGTTTGCTAAACACCAGTTTGAGGTCATGGTAACACTCGGGAACTCGGGTCAGGTCGATGGATTCTAAAGACTCGGGAGTAGAACTCGGGAATTCTGGAAAATACAAGTAGCTTGGCACGTAGGACCCCACTGCTTGATAGTGCCCACAGACCAGTCGATGTGAGGGTTATGGCTGTGAAGCCAGGGGTATCCAAGGACGAGAGGGAACTGTGTTGTATCTGTAAAAGTTCACCTCAGCAAAAGTTAACCTCAGCGTCGTCACAGACTGGACTTCCCTGGTTGCCTGGCCTTGCTGAGACCCCTGTCACCATCTGATCCTGCTCAGATGAGTCATAATAAATAATTACCTTGGTGTACATTTACACATAATCTTATCCAAGAATAGAAGAAATGGTTCAATAATTGAAATGGCCATTTTTTCCAGATCCCAGATACTAGCCTACCCATCAACTCAAAATGGAACGTTGTTACCAGAGACAACACAACTAATGACACCTGCCTCTAATTGAGAACCATACCAGGCCAAACGCAAACACAACATAGAAAACGGAACATAGACAACCCACCCAGCTCATGCCCTGACTATACTAAAACAAAGACATAATAAAAGAACTAAGGTCAGAACGTGACAATTATGTTATTTTGAAATACATTTTCTGTATCATAATGAGACTAAATGAACCAATTGTTTTTGGGACATTGTCCTATATTAAATGGACTTATTGTCATCTTTTAAAATGTAGGAGAAAATGCAGACATTTTACATAAACATGTTGTCAGAAGCACAAACAGCAATGTTTTCAGGCATTTTCCGTTGGTAACCATGTACTAAATGTCTCTCCTCACCCAGAAAGCCTGTTCACTGATGTCAATTAATAAATGGGCAATTGAAAGTCATACCGAAGCTGATCATTGTGACTTGATTGAATTTGAATCATGTGAATAATGATGATGATGGTGAGACCCTGGTAACAGATGGACTGTGATTCTTTTAATCATAGGCTACTGTTACCTTGTGTCTCTAAAATCACTATGTTTCCATTTCTATAGTCTTTACAAAGAGTACTTTTTTAATTGAAAGGACCAAATGTTGGCCATTTACCAGATCCAAATATTTTTCCACATTAACTAATTAATATTTGCCTAAATATCAAACACCATTCTTTCACATTCTTTAATAAAATACTCATAAACACAAACAGGCAATAGGCTACAGCTAGCTTCACAGATGTTTCCCACCAAAATACAGGGAAACTCAATGTATCTCAACATATTTTGCAAACAATGTACATTGAGTGAGCGAGGGGGTCTGTACGTAGCTTACCAGCTTCACCGGTGCATTTTGTTCAACGAAACATAAGGAAATGTTTTAACTTCTTGGATATAGGGGGCGCAATTTACATTTTTGCATGAAAAATGTTCCTGTTTTAAACAAGATATTTTGTCACGAAAAGATGCTCGACTATGCATATAATTGACAGCTTTGGAAAGAAAACACTCTGACGTTTCCAAAACTGCAAATATATTATCTGTGAGTGCCACAGAACTGATGTTACAGGCGAAACCCAGATAAAAATCCAATCAGGAAGTGCCGCATTTTTTGAAACCGCCTTATGCCAATGACCCCTTATATGACTGTGAATGGGCCACGAATGAGCTTAGGCTTTCTTTCGCTTCACCAAGGTGTCGACAGCATTGTGACGTATTTGTAGGCATATCATTGGAAGATTGACCATAAGAGACTACATCTACCAGGTGGTCGCTTGGCGTCCTCCGTTGCAATTATTGCGTAATCTCCAGCTGCAGGATTTTTTTGTTTGCTTCTGATAAGAAACCAACTGCCACGACGGTTATATTATCGAATAGATATGTGAAAAACACCTTGATGGTTGAATCTAAACAACGTTTGCCATGTTTCTGTCGATATAAGGTAATAAGGTAATATCCCATTTAGAAGACGCTTTTGTCCAAAGCGACTTACAAGTCGGCTGGGGCCACTACTTTTACATATGGGTGGCCCCAGCGGGAATCGAACCCACGACGCTTGGCGTTGCAAGCGCCATGCTCTATGGAGCTAATTTGGAAAAAAGTTTGGCGTTGTAGTGCATTTCCGGTCTTTTTCTTTGCCAAACGTGATGAACAATACGGAGCTATTTCGCCAACACAAATAATCTTTTTGGAAAAAATGAACATTTGCTATCTAACTGAGAGTCTTGTCATTGAAATCATCCGAAGTTCTTCAAAGATAAATGATTTTATTTGAATGCTTTTCTTGTTTTTGTGAAAATGTTGCCTGCTGAATGCTAGGCTTAATGCTATGCTAGGCTATCAATACTCTTACACAAATGCTTGTGTAGCTTTGGTTGAAAAGCATATTTTGAAAATCTGAGATGACAGTGTTGTTAACAAAAGGCTAAGCTTGTGTTTGAATATATTTATTTCATTTTATTTGCGATTTTCATGAATAGGAAACGTTGCGTTATGGTAATGCGCTTGAGGCTCTGATTACGCTCCCGGATACGGGATTGCTCGTCGCTAGAGGTTAAGATGGTCATAACATGAATCATGTAGCTATTTGATTTCCAATTTTAGGACCCCTTTAGGTATAAAAAAAAGATCTAAATATTATTTGATAAAATATTGAATTTGGTATTTCCTACTATAGCCAACATAAATGTCTTGAATAACACCTTCATAAATGGCATTTAAAAAAGTTTTAAAAAAAAATGTATCATGAGGTATAAGGTTTTGAAGGGTCTGTCCTATACCTGGGAGATGTAAGAAAACTGATGACATATTTTTGTTTATTTTGACACATATTTAACTCCTTGTTTTTGTTGGCACAAAACTACCTCCACACTTCCATTAATTTGTATGTGTTACCTTCAGAAAAGTCGTAGCAAAATGGAGAACAGAAACGTAATGCTAAGATGATATAGAGGTCCTTTTTGACCCGGGTGCAAATGACCTTTTCAAACAAAGCGCCATGCCTTGTGAAGACAAATGGATTAAAGTTCAGAACGGAGGTGCCCAATAGGATGGATGGCCTGACCTTTGACCCTAACCTCTTCACAGATCTCAGAGGGTATCAGTGTTGATCTTAGAGCTGCTGTGCACATGCACTGGACTGAGTCTCTGAGCTGGGCTTTAATTAACACTCCTAGGCCATTCCTATGACTTTGCCTGGAGAGATAGGCATAGTGGGAGAAGGCCAATGGAATGCTGAAATGTCTTGAGTCGATAAATATTCAACCCCTTTGTTATGGCAAGCTTAAATAAGTTCAGCAGTAAATATTTGCTTAACAAGTCACACAATACTTTGCATTGACTCACTCTGTGTGCATTAATAGTGTTTAACATGATTTTTGAATGACTACCTCATCTGTGTACCCCACACATACAATTATCTGTAAGGTTCCTCAGTCGAGCAGTGAATTTCAAACACAGATTCAACCACAATGACCAGGGAGGTTTTCCAATGTCTCACAAAGAAGGGCACCTATTGGAAGAGGGATACAAATAGAATATCCCTTTGAGCATGGTTAAGTAATTCATTACACTTTGGAGGGTGGATCAATATACCTTGTCACTACAAAGTTACAGGCGGCCTTCCTAACAAAGTTGCCAGAGAGGAAGGAAATCGCTCAGAGATTTCACCAAGAGGCCAGTGGTGACTTTAAACAGTTTGAGTTTAATGGCTGTGACAACTGAGGATGGATCTTCAACATTGTAGTTACTCCACAATACCTGTACTGTCACGTTCTGACTTTTATTTCCTTTGTTTTGTCATTATTTAGTATGGTCAGGGCGTGAGTTGGGGTGGGCAGTTTGTTTTGTTTTTTTGTTTTTCTATGATTTGGGTATTTCTATGTTTCGGCCGAGTATGGTTCTCAATCAGAGGCAGGTGTCATTAGTTAGTCTCTGATTGAGAATCATACTTAGGTAGCCTGGGTTTCACTGTGTGTTTGTGGGTGATTGTTCCTGTCTCTGTGTTTGCACCAGATAGGGCTGTTTTGAGTTTTCACGTTTCTTGTTTTTGTTAGTTTTATTCATGTATAGTGTCTTTGTATATTAAACATGAATAACCACCACACAGCGTTTTGGTCCGCCTCTCCTTCAAGTAAAGAAAACCGTTACATGTACAAAATACAAATATTAAAAAACATGCATTCTGTTTGCAACAAGGCACTAAAGTAATAAAGTAATACTACACAACAAAATTAACAAAGCAATTCGTTTTTGGTCCTGAATAAAACATTTGTTTTGTGTTTGGGGCAAATCCAATACAACACAACTGAGTACCACTCTCCATATTTTCAAGCATAGTGATGGCTGCATCATGACACAGGGAGAATCCTAGAGTAAAACCTGGTTCAGGGAGATTAATTCACCTTTAATCAGGAAAATAGCCTAAAACACAAATCTACACTGGAGTTGCTTACCAAAAAGACAGTGAATGTTCCTCAGTGGTTGAGTTAGAGTTAACACAGGTGTGAGTATTGACGAGGCTGGAGATCACTCTGTCATGCTGATTGGGGTCGAATAACAGACTGGAAGCTTCAAAAGGAGGGTGGTGCTTGGAATCATTGTTGTTCCTCTGTCAACGGTGGTTACCTGCAAGGAAACATGTGCCGTCATCATTGCTTCGCACATAAAGGGCTTCACAGGCAGGATATTGCTGCCAGTAAGATTGCACCTAAATCAACAATTTATCGGATAATCAAGAACTTCAAGGAGAGCGGTTAAATTGTTGTAAAGAAGGCTTCAGGGTGCCCAAGAAAGTCCAGCAGGCGCCAGGACCGTCTCCTAAAGTTGATTTGGCAGCAGGCAGGTGTGAGTGCATCTGCACGCACAGTGAGGCAAAGACTTTTGTAGGATGGCCTGGTGTCAAGGACCGCAAAGAAGCCAATTCTCTCCAGGAAAAACATCAGAGACAGACTGATATTCTGCTAAAGGTACAGGTATTGGACTGCTGAGGACTGGGATAAAGTAATTTACTCTGATTAAACCCCTTTCCTATTGTTTGGGGCATCCAGAAAAAAGTTTGTCCGGAGAAGACAAGGTGAGTGCTACCATCAGTCCTGTGTCATGCCAACAGTAAAGCATCCTGAGGCCATTCATGTGTGGGGTTGCATCTCAGCCAAGGGAGTGGGCTCACTCACAATTTTGCCTAAGAACACAGCCATGAATAAAGAATGGTACCAACACATCCACTGAGAGCAACATCTCCCAACCATCCAGGAACAGTTTGGTGACGAACAATGCCTTTTCCAGCATGATGGAGCACCTTGCCATAAGGCAAAAGTGATAACTAAGTGGCTCGGGGAAATAAACATCAATATTTTGGGTCCATGGCAAGGAAACTCGCCGGACCTTAATCCCATTGAGAACTTGTGGTCAATCCTCAAGAGGCGGCTGGACAAACAAAAACCCACAAATTCTGACAAACTCCAAGCATTGATTATGCAAGAATGGGCTGCCATCAGAAGTTAATTGACAGCATGCCAGGGCGAATTGCAGATGTCTTGAAAAAGAAGGGTCAACACTGCAAATATTGACTGAGTGATGTAATTGTCTTTGTAATTGTCTTTGTGGAATCATTGGTCACTGTGGAATCATTGGTCAACACTGCAAATATTGACATCAACTTCATGTAATTGTCTTTAAAAGCATTTGACAATTATGAAATGCTTGTAATTATACATCAGTATTCCATTGTAACATCTGACAAAAATATCTAAAGACACTGAAGCAGCAAACTTTGTGGAAATTCATATTTGGGTCATTCTCAAAACATTTGGTCATGACTGAAGACATGTTGCAATTGCAATTGTGTGAGTGGCTGTCTGGTTGACACATTCGATTATTATATATATTTGGGGGTAGGGTGGGACCTCGATTCCGACCTTTGGGGGAGGCCAGAGAAATTGTGTTATGCCAGTAGGGAAGGCGGGAAATAAATCAAGTGAAAGAGAGAGAGGGGGGAATGTGGGTAGGAGGGGAAGAGAGAGCGAGAGAGAAAGTTCAGATTGAAGATGGATAAACACTAAATCGACAACATTTGTCTAATAATTTAAAGACGTGTCTATTTTTTGTACATCAAATGTCAGACACAGCAGATCAAACTGTAAAATTCAGGAACTATTTAAATAGTCTCAGACATTTAGAAATTGTCTCTCTTCTCCTTCGCTGTCTTCACACCACATAATAGCATGCAAGTGTGTGATTGTGTGTGTGTGTGTTCGTGTGTGTATATGCGTGTGTGTTAGCCTGCAGGTAGGTGGTGTGGTAATGAGTCATCATAGAGGCATCACTCACCCTGACAGCTGAACACAGGACTAAATGTGTCATGTGATTATGATCAGGAAAGTAATTAGTTAGTCAGGTGATAAACAAAGTGCTCCAGAGGTGCTGCTGCCTGCTAACCTGAGGGACCTGAGAGATTCAAGCATGTACTTGTGGTGTGGTAGCCTCATTATCTAACAGCCAAAAGAATGTGAACACACACAACAGCAGAAGTGGGATTGGTGATTTAGGGCAGCATTTTCCTCTCACAAGAGAAGCGTTGTGATATAACGCACACAAACATTTTGAATAGATGGGAGTAACAATATAAAATGCAATGCAGATTATAATTTTACTCTTCCCCGGAAATGTTATGGTGAATTTTATGTGTCTTGATTTCGAGTTCGGCTTCGTAATATGTTGCTGACATAACACACACTGCACTGTGGAATCATTGATCAAGAATGAAATCTGCCACATGCTTTTTCAGAGTAATTTCTCTTTAACCTGCACAAACACTTTCCTCCTGTATACTGTCCTGATCCTGTAGGATCATTGGAAGATGATCCTTCCAAACAAAAGCTAACACAATCTATCCAACATAATCTCAGGTCTCCACTACTGTAAAATAGCCTGAAAATCACTGTCAAAACAGAGAGAGATGGCTGTCCACCCCAATATGTTGTTGTCTTCTCCAATGTCATAGTGGCAGTATTGCCCACTGCCATAGCCCTGCAGTTAGGGCAGAGGCGAAGCCAGGCTGGGCAGAGGCCCTGCCAAATTGAACACTGGCCCATCCAATCTGGATGGCATATATATGTTTAACAATTTAAAAATGAAAACATTTGATTTGCTGTTTGTATAGTCTCCTGACCAATCAGAAATGTAGAAAAATGCAGTGGTTCAAGGGATATAATTGGTTATATCACAATTATATGGAACCACTACGCCACCTCTCCCATAACACGTACCCACTACTAGCTTGCTAACTGTGGGCAAATTACTTTGACCCGCTGCAATTATTTGATCATTAGAACTAGCACTAGCTTGCTAGTCACACGTTACGGCAAACCAAAGTTCACTCATACACTTAAAAAAAGCCACAGATGGTGGATGAAGACACAACACCTGCTCCACTACCTCCACTGGCCCAGCGCAATCTGTCAGATTGGTCGTCAGCCCATGAGGAGGCTAGCATGTCAGCCCAGGACAAGGTTAGCACGGATACTGCTTCAACTTCCACAACCCAGCTAGCTCACTATCGCCCAGCCCCACCTCGCCACAGTGAGTATGTCATCACAAGTCCACATGTACATTTTTCTGCTCACAACCAAAAATGCAAGTGTTCACCAATATGGTAATCAATGGAAAATTATGATTTTTCTTATGGAAGTGGTATTGACAGTTTTATTATCTAGAATACAGTTCGACAAGGGACGCTGTTTTTAGTCAAATGTGTAGACATTTCCCCCGAGGTCACTATGGAAGGCATTTGTTACTGATGGATGTAAGGATTTCAAGCACCTTTGCAAGGCATGCTTCTAGCACCAGGCTAGCAAACCCCAGTCTTTTGCACTGGATACATTTGAAGGCTAAATTATGAGCCATAGCAATAAAAGCCAATGTAATGTTTTAAATCAACTTAATGAAAAGTCTCTCTCTCGTTCACCCTCTCTCTAGTGGATTTGTTCGCAGTGGCGATTCATCAAAAAGCGTGTGCGAGCAAGGAGACCTACAGATCTGACTCAGTTACACCAGCTCTGTCATGGAAGAATGGACCAAAATTCCCCCAACCTATTGTGGGAAGCTTGTGGAAGGATACCCGAAACGTTTGACCCAAGTCAAACAATTTAAAGGCAATGATACTAACTGAGTGTATGTAAACTTCTGACCCACTAGGAATGTGATGAAAGAAATAAAAGCTGAAATAAATAATTCTCTCTACTATTATTGTCACGTTCTGACCATAGTTCTTGTGTGTTTTCCTTGTTTTAGTGTTGGTCAGGACGTGAGCTGGGTGGGCATTCTATGTTTGGCCTGATATGGTTCTCAATCAGAGGCAGGTGTTAGTCATTGTGTCTGATTGGGAACCATATTTAGGTAGCCTGTTTTGTGTTGGGTTTTGTGGGTGGTTGTTTCCTGTCTCTGTGTTTTCTGCACCAGTTAGGACTGTTTTGTTTTATCCACATTTATTGTTTTGTATTCTGTTCATGTGTAGTTTCTCTTCTGAAAGAACCATAAACTTTAACCACCCTGCATTTTGGTCCTTCTCTCCTTCCCAGGAAGAAAGCCATTACAATTATTCTGACATTTCACATTCTAACAATAAAGTGGTGATAGGTAATTTTTAGTAGGATTAAATGTCAGGAATTGTGAAAAACTGAGTTTAAATGTATTTGGCTAAGGTGTATATAAACTTCCGACAACTGTACAATTATCTGTGAGGTCCCTCAATTGAGTAGTGGATTTCAAGCGCAGATTCAACCACAAACCACAATGCCTTGCAAGAAGAGTACCGGTTGGTAGATGTTTCAACATTTAAAAAAAGCAGACGCTGAATATCCCTTTGAGCATTGCAAAGTAAAAAAATAGGCTTTGGACAGTGCATCAATATACTCAATCACTACTAAGATACAGTCGTCCATGAGGCCAATTGGGATTTTAAAACAGTTACAGAGTTTAATGGTTGTGAAATGACACAACTGAGGATGTATTAACAACTTTGTAGTTACTCCGCAATACTAACCTAAAAGATGGAAGCCTATACAGAGTAACACATATTCCAAAATATGCATCCTGTCTGCCACAAGGCACTTAAAAATAATAGTGCAAAAAAATGTGTCAAAGAAATTAACTACATTTCTTGAATACAAAGCATTATATGGATGGGGGAATTCAAAACAAGCATAGTAATGGCTGCATCATGGTATGGGTATGCTTGTCATTGGGAAGAACTAGTGAGTTTTGGGTTGGGGCAACAACAACAAAAACAGAATAAAGCTGTAAGCACCAGCAAAATCCTAGAGGAAAACCTGGTTCAGTCTACTTTCAAACAGACACTGGGAGACAAATGCACCTTTCAGCAGGACAATAACCTAAAACACTAGGCCAAATATAGACTGGAATTGCTTACCAAGATGAAATCAAATGTTCCTGAGTGGCCTAGTTACAGTTTTGACTTAAATCGGCTGGAAAATCAATGTAAGGATTTGAAAATGGCTGTCTAGCAATGATCAACTTGACAGAGGTTGAAGAAAATAATAATATGCCAAAATTGAGACTTAGAAACTTACCTAAAAAGATTCACAGCTGCAATCGCCGCCAAAGGTGCTTCTACAAAGTATTGACTTGGGTGTGAATACTTATATAAATTGGATATTTCTGTATTTCATTTTCAATCAAATATAGCAAATATTTCTAAAAACGTGTTTTCACTTTGTCATTATAGGTTATTTTGTGTAGATGAGTGAAAAAAATAAGATTTAATCCATTTTGAATTCAGGCTGTAACACAGCAAAATGTGGCATAAATCAAGAGGTATGAATGCTTTCTGAAGGCACTGTATATGAAAAAAATAAAATGTTACATATGGGACCACCCGTGAGCATTCTTCTATGGGTGGGAGGCAAATACAATACTTTATAGTGCACTAGTTTTGACCAGAGCCCTATGGTGCCTGATAGTAGTGTATTATGCAGGGAATAGTGTGCTTTTTGGGGCACAGTTTCTGGTATAAATTATGAAGGATTAAGCTGGCCCGATTTGGCATTTGTTTACAGCCTAAGCTGTAGATTCAAGAGCGGGTTACCCATAGAAATAGACATAACTAGAACGGGCTTGGAATCGCTGACTATGGCAATTTGAATGGTAACCGCATTATTGACTTGAATAGGGATTTTCATTGTAGTAATTCTATTTCTGTTTACCATTACTTAATCAGTTTTTACTGTAGTAAGGCATTGAGGACAATATAATCAGCATTAGTATAATACAATTCCTATTCAAGTCAAAGATAGGGATTCTATTTCCATGTTGAGGACCCATCAAGGAGAGGTCAGCAGGACAGAAGTACACTAACAACGGCAAAGTGCAGCACAACAAAGCACTCGCCACCGTCACCTCAGTCCTCATATGGTTGGTAAATGTGATATTACATTAACATGATAAATAACACGGCACAACACACTTCACAAAATATTGAGATAAATTACAGTGAATAATATTGGACGGAACTCAAGTGCAGCCATTGACAGGCAGCAATTGAGCTTGATGCATTGCTTGTGTGTGTAGATGAGAAGCTGTTTGGCCATGTTCCTCTCTCTTCTTCCCAGACCAGGATGAACTACAGCCTACCGAACAAGCTGGTCTGGAGTGGTTTATCGGTTTAGGGTGAGTTGCCCCTAGATTCTGATTTTAGGTCAATTTAGCATTTTCCCCACTGCTGGTTAAGATTAGGATTGGGGGATGGGAAGCTGATCCTAGATCTGTACATAGGGGAAACTCCACCCCGGAGTGGTCTGGAGTCAGTTCAATCACGCAAAAAAAATGGACCTACCTGACTCAGGTCTGTCAATCTTCTTGTCAGATGTCCTTCCATCTTGCTTACCGGAGTTCTCTTCATCGGTGTCCTCCCATTGAGTAGGCTGACCATTCAGAGGGGTGCCTATTTTTTTACACTGCAATGTCCCCTGGAAAACAGACAACACCACTCATTCGCCCTTCCCAAAGTCAGTGTAATGTCAAACTAGCATGGTGCACCATCAAAAGACATACAGTAAGGCTCTGGTCAAATGTAGGGCACTATGGGGAATAGGGGGAATAAAAAAAGCGGACTGGCTGGATAGGAGTATGGCACCTGAGTTTATTTTATTTTCAAGCAAAGGGGAATGGCTTTGTACAGTACCAGAGTCCAGAAAATAAGAAACATCTCAAATTAGAGTAAAGTAGAAAAAATGTGTAAACTTCAAATAAGCAGCCCGGACTGATCTCTTGCCACTCTAGCTGACTAAACTGAACTCCACGGTGAAGGAAGTTTATGAAGAACTCCACTAACAGAGTTGAGCAGAGACCAGGCTTTGTGGAAATCAGCTCTGACTACGTTGATTCCCCAAAGGTCAATACTTCAACAAAAAAAATGTAATGCTTATCTTGTACATTAGTTTGTCCTCCGTAGTCGCGTGCCTTTCTTTGTTTGCTGAAATTCCTACTTTTAAATAAAATGTTCATCAAACACAAACACAGACAGTTTTCTTGAGATTCAAGATGCCATCTTAGAGCATCAGCAAAAAGTTGGTGGTTGTATTTGATTAACGTTTATTGAAAAATTATATATTTCAGCAAATAAAGAAAGGCAAGCAACTACAGATGACAAACATAGGTACAAGGTTTCATAATTACAATTTTTTAAAGTATTGAGCTTGGGCGAATCAATGTAGGGAGAATTCAGGAAAACATGTCAAGATTAACCTTTCCCAGTTGATTTTAAGTCCTTAAAATCAACTGGGACAGCTTAATCTTGATATGTTTATTTCTTGGTCTGACAAGAGAAAATCTAAACTATTTTTTCCAAGTCCTTGTTTTGAGAGAAATGCGCTGTTCCCTGCTGCTGCGTTGATGTGCTCTACATAGTCCATAGTCTCCTTCAGCTCTAAGCCATCTGCATTGGTCCTAAAGCCACCCCCCAAAACCACTAAACAGCATTTACCTTTTAATAGGGATTGGAATAATTTTAGAAGTCCATTTTAAATTGCTGAACTAGAGTATGGCGACCCCTGCAACTGTGTGCATGCAGAGTTGAAGTTGGGAAGTATTTTTGTCATCTTTGGGTAGAATTGTAAGACTAAATATTAAACAAATACATTTAAATAAAAGAAACAGATTAAACATAGCTGTAACGTGTGTGCTGGGAGTCAGGAAGCAAGTTCAGGGAGTGAATAATTTAATAAATAAATGAAACATAATACGAAACACGAACAACGCACAGGCTGGAAATGGAAACAATAACGCCTGGGGAAGGAACAAAAGGGAGTGACATATATAGGGAGGTAATTAGGGAGGTGATGGAGTCCAGGTGAGTCTGATGCCGTGCTGGTGCGTGTAACGATGGTGACAGGTGTGCGCCATAACGAGCAGCCTGGTGACCTAGAGGCCAGAGAGGGAATACACATGACAATAGCTCTATTCTAATTCCATGTTTAGTACAGTAACATAAAACATTGTGTGTTTAATAGAAAATATACAGTCACACTACTGTACATGTTAATACTGACTCACCAATGCCTTCACCAATGTCTTTTTTCTGCTTTATAGTTTCGTAGTTGATTTTAAAAAGGCACCCGATTCCTTATATACTTTTGACCAAAGCCATATGGGTACTGTCTGTGACGGTTCTCATCCCATCACCATGCAGTATAAATTATCATTAATACAAAGGTACAATGTAGCCCTTTCCTGCAGTCAATGACAAAAAGTGCCCTCTTTGATGTCATGGGTGGAATGTTATAATTTTTTTCATAATTTCATGATTAATTAAAAAAAACAATTAATGGCAAATAAACTGTTTCTATGCCAAACAGTTTTGTTATTTTTCAATATTCTGTGATATTGGGATGCAAACTCAAAATGTAATTAATTTCAACTCTATATCTGACATAGTACATAGGTATTTTTTAAGCCCATAACCATGTGTGTGAGGTGGATACTTCTGTTTCAAAGTAGATTTGTTTTAGACGACCATGAATCACTCTATGGCCATGATTTAGCCCACTGGAGTAAAAGGTTAATGGTTTATTGAGCACCGACACCACCATGTGTAATGTGCAGCAGCGTGCCGTATGCACAGTGTTTGAGGCTTGGGGCAGAAACACAGAGCGGACACACAGCAAGCTGTAACAGAAGAAAAAAATACAGTTTAAAAATCTCTTGTCCATAATTAGACTGATCCCCTTGTATTGTTAAGAATTGTTATGTTGTGTAGTTGAATAACTGTTCGCTAACTGCGTTTATCTTTCCGAAGCTGAGATGTGTACATATCTTGATGTGCACATTCCATTTGCTTCTGTCTCTCGCACTGGAAGTTGTAAAGGAAGTGACAGGCTTTCAACACATTTTTATGAATGGCTTCCCGCCACTGTTGACAGTGGGCTAGTCCAGTTCATGAGTGAATTGTGATCATGTAATTTTCAAAGCATTATTGATAATTAGAAAGTTCAAAATTATTTGTCGATGTTGGGTAAATGATAAAGATTAACTTCTTGAAACTCCCCATCCCGGATCCGGGATCGTGACTAAAGCCTCAGGCTCATTAGCATAACGCAACGTTAACGATTTCTGAAAATCGCAAATAAAATTAAAATAATGCGTTTGCTCTCAAGCTTAGCCTTTTCTTAACAACACTGTCATCTCAGATTTTCAAAATATGCTTTTGAACCATGAAATTGACTAATTTGTGTAAGAGTATGCAAAGCTAGCATAGCATTTTGTGTAGCATGTAGCACGCAACATTTTCACAAAAGCCAGATAACCAAATAAATAAAATCATTAACTTTGAAGAGCTTCGGATGTTTTCAATGAGGAGACTCTCAGTTACATAGCAAATGTGCAGTTTTTCAAAAAAATATTATTTGTGTAGGACAAATCGCTCCGTTTTGTTCACGTTTGGCTATGAAAAAACCCTGTATACAGTTATAGCCTGAAGCTCATTAGCATAATGTAACGTTAACGATTTCTGAAAATCGCAAATAAAATGAAAATAATGCATCTGCTCTCAAGCTTAGCCTTTTCTTAACAACACTGTCATCTCAGATTTTCAAAATATGCTTTTGAACCATAGAAATTGACTAATTTGTGTAAGAGTATGCAAAGCTAGCAATGCATTTTGAATAACATGTAGCACGCAACATTTTCACAAAAACCAGATAACCAAATAAATAAAATCATTTACCTTTGAAGAGCTTCTGATGTTTTCAATGAGGAGACTCTCAGTTACACACCAAATGCGCAGTGTTTCCTGAAAGCGTCTGTGTGTAGGAGAAATCGTTCCGTTTTCTACATTGCGCCTGGCTACTGAAACGAACCGAAAATGCAGTCACCTACAACGTAAAACTTTTTCCGGACCTCTTACACTTATGGTGGCGCTATTTCATTTTTGGAAGAAAAACGTTCCCGTTTTAAACAAGATATTTTGTCACAAAAAGATGCTCGACTATGCATATAATTGCTACTGTTCGAAAGAAAACACTCTGACGTGTCCAGAAATACAAATATCTTCTCTGTGCGTGCCCTTTAACGTGAGCTTCAGGCAAAACCACGATGACTTGGCATCCAGGAAATGACAAGGATTTTTGAGGCTCTGTCTTTCATGATCTCCTTATATGGCTGTGAACGCAAGAGGAATGAGTCTGCCCTTTCTGTCGTTTCCCCAAGGTGTCTGCAGCATTGTGACGTATTTGTAGGCAGATCGTTGGAAGATTGACCATAAGAGACCACATTTACCACGTGTCCGCCCGGTGTCCTGCGCCGAAATTGGTGCGCAAAAGTCACCTGCCAGTATTTTCCATGGGGCACAGAGAGAAGCAAGCTTCCACGAACTGCATGTCAATGAAGAGATATGTGAAAAAACACCTTGAGGATTGATTCCAAACAACGTTTGCCATGTTTCGGTCGATATTATGTAGTTAATCCGGAAAAAGTTTCACGTTGTAGGTGACTGCATTTCGGTTCGTTTCGGTAGCCAGGCGCAATGTAGAAAACGGAACGATTTCTCCTACACACAGACGCTTTCAGGAAACACTGCACATTTGGTATGTGGCTGGGAGTCTCCTCATTGAAAACATCAGAAGCTCTTCAAAGGTAAATGATTTTATTTATTTGGTTATCTGGCTTTTGTGAAAATGTTGCGTGCTACATGCTACACAAAATGCTATGCTAGCTTTGCATACTCTTACACAAATTAGTCAATTTCTATGGTTCAAAAGCATATTTTGAAAATCTGAGATGACAGTGTTGTTAAGAAAAGGCTAAGCTTGAGAGCAAACGCATTATTTTAATTTTATTTGCGATTTTCAGAAATCGTTAACGTTGCGTTATGCTAATGAGCCTGAGGCTTAGTCACAATCCCGGATCCGGGATGTGGAGTTTCAAGAGGTTAACTACATAATATCGACCGAAACATGGCAAACGTTGTTTGGAATCAGTCCTCAAGGTGTTTTTTCACATATCTCTTCATTGACATGCAGTTCGTGGAAGCTTGCTTTACTCTCTGTATTGTTTGGAAAAATACTGGCAGGTGACTTTTGCGCACCAATTTCGGCGCAGGACACCGGGCGGACACGTGGTAAATGTGGTCTCTTATGGTCAATCTTCCAATGATCTGCCTACAAATACGTCACAATGCTGCAGACACCTTGGGGAAACGACAGAAAGGGCAGGCTCATTCCTCTTGCGTTCACAGCCATATAAGGAGATCATGACAAACAGAGCCTCAAAAATCCTTGTCATTTCCTGGATGCCATCTCATCTTGTATTTTGCCTGAAGCTCACGTTAAAGGGCACGCACAGAGAAGATCTTTGTATTTCTGGACACGTCAGAGTGTTTTCTTTCGAACAGTAGCAATTATATGCATAGTCGAGCATCTTTTTGTGACAAAATATCTTGTTTAAAACGGGAACGTTTTTCATCCAAAAATGAAATTGCGCCCCTAGAGTTCAAAGAGGTTAACATGTGAGAAGAGGAAGTCTGTAACATGACATTTCTTAGCTAATTGATATATTGGGTTGTTTCACATCAGCATGGTATAAGAGCCTGACTGACCAGGCAGGGCCAGTTAGTTAGACCTGAAGCTCCTGATTATTTTTTTTATTTTTTTTATTTAACTAGGCAAGTCAGTTAAGAACAAATTCTTATTTTACAATGACGGCCTACCATGAGATCGAACCAGGGTCTGTAGTGACGCCTTAAGCACTGAGATGCAGTGCCTTAGACCGCTGCGTCACTCAGGAGCCCATAATAAAGTGGCACGTCAAAATCCCAGACACTGAAGTCCTCAGCCTTGTCGACATGATGAGCATTCCCACACTGCTTATGAAAGCACAGTTCAAATGGGTGGGCCATGTGACCAGGATGCCTGCTACCTGTCTCTCTAAGCATAACTCCGGAAAGCTGAAAAATGACAAGCGAGCACAAGTTGGACCAAAGAAACACATTAAAGACACCCTGTATGCGTCCCTCAAGAGCATTAACATCGATCTAAGGTCATGGGAAAGCCTCGCTCATGTTCGTCCCATCTGTAATCTCATCTGGGATGGTGCTACCACCTCTGAAACCAGCAGGACCAAAAATGCCATGGTGATGAGACAAAAGCGAAATACCATTTTTAATTAAGAGTCTATTGACGCACCCGTATGTCAATCTAAGTAACATAATAAACAAATCCCCATCCAAATCCAACAGTTTAAGGTAGAGATATCAGTTTTTGGGCTTGGGCATCACCGGCTTCATCTCAATCCACCGCATCCGCTTATGTCAGTCTTCCGCGAAAAGTGGCAGAGCAATAGCGGTTTTTGTCAGACCATGAGACATCCCAAAAATCGGTCTTCTCACGAAAATGTCTGTAGTGTTCAAATGGTTTTGGCTACGTTGGTGCTCTACGACTCCAAACCCCACAAGTGTCACGGGACTCGTCTGAACTCGGTAATGCTGATGTGCCAACTATGTTAGCTTAGTACCCCAACGGCTTAGACTTTTAGAGGTCAACAGAGCCGTCCCTCGGGAGAATGCTACCACAATATTATGTCAAGCCTGCCAAAAAGTCTTTTCCGGGCTGAGATCGGTCTCAAAAGCCATCTGCTCATCCCAATGAATTGTGTCATGGTCATCGTCAATGACTATGATGGACGAACAAGGGAGGAAGGAAAGGAAGAACATGTTGTTTTGACTGTTGTTTAAAACAGTCACTTAGATGAAACTTGGCTGTTATTGTTGCAAACACTTGTTTTCAATATAACGTTCACAGTCACGCTAGCTAGCATGCTAACTAGATGCAGTAACTCTGTATTATGGTTAGCGTAGCTAGTTAGCATCAAACCAATATATATTCAGCATGCCATTCATTGGCAGCCTTACAATATATTTACCAAAAAGTAATGTGAAATGTACTCATAACTTATGACATAGCAATATATTTAGACTTAGCTTTGCCTGGGCTAGCTAGGCTAAATGCAGGCTAACTACAGAGAGCATTGCATCATATTCACCATCCACTCTACATGTTTTAAATGTGAGACAATTTTCATATGTGTGTACAGATATGACCTGTACTCAAGACTATTTTTGTGTAATTCAACTATGTTGGGAATCCAATTTGCCTGCCATAAATGGACTGTTCAGTCACCTGCTTGTGAAGATCTCAATTGCATACTGCTCACATCCCCTCTCCTCATCTCCTTCTCAAAACCCATTGGATGAGAAATCTGGAGGTTCTTCCCGTCTGACCTTTTCCTCCAATGGGTTTTGAGGACGTGGCGGGGATTCTCCCGCTATCTTTTAGTAGTTACTTTTGAACCTTTGCTAGTCCAATATGACTGCCTGAATCCAACATAACTTTCAGCTGCCTCACTGCATTCGTGTTGCACATTGACAAGACGGGACTGACGGACATCGTTGCCCTGTTCCTAGCTCCGAGACAACTTTGCAGTATTGTTTGGGGTGGTATTTTTTCATACATTATTTTCGCAGAACGTTTCCTGCATTATTACCCACAACCAACATTTACCTCCAGACAATCATGAATTGTAAAGGGAAAACCAGCTACACAGCAGATATTGATGCCTTGCTCCCAGACAAGCTCTACAACTTCTTCCCCACTTTGAGGAAAACACAGTGCCACCAATGCGGGCCTCCACCACTCCCGAAGACTGTGAGCTCTCGTTCTCCGTGGCAGACGTGAGTAAGATATTTAAGCGTCTTAACCCTGGCAAGGCTGCCGGTCCAGACGATATCCCAAGCCGCACGTGCAGACCAGCTGGCTGGAGTGTTTACAAACATATCCAATCTCTCCCTATCCAGGTCTGTTGTCCCCAATTGCTTCAAGATGTCCACCATTTTTCCTGTATCCAACAAAGCAAAGGTAACTGAAATAAATGACTATCACCCGTAGTACTCATGAAGTGCTTTCAGAGGATCATATCAACTCCACCTTACCCGACACCCTAGACCCAATACAATTTGCAAACCGCCCAAACAGATTCATGAATGGGGCAATATTCATTGCACAGCACACTGCCCCCTCCCATCTGGATAACAGGAATACCTACGTAAGAACACTGTTTATCGACTACAGCTCAGCTTTCAACACCATAGTGCCCTCCAAGAGCGCCAAACCATTATTCCTCATCCCCCAAACCTTACAGTTGGCATTATGCATTTGGGCAGATAGCGTTCCCAGGGAGGATTAGCAGCTCCATCTTACCGAGTTTGAGCTTGAGTTTGAGGTGATGGGCCGACATTCAAGCTGATGCAAAATATGTCGTATTGCATAATTACAGGTAGCCCGAAGAGGCCAGGCACCACAACATATAATGTTACAGATTTCTAATTATTTTAGGAGATAAATAAAAAATATTGATTTTTTAACAGCAAATGATTGCATCTTGTTATTATATTTAGCTACTTGTTTTGTGTTATGAATAAGAGTGTCATCTTATATTCCCCATTTGCACAAGGCTACTTTTGCCTTCTTGCATTGCAATATTTAAACCACTAGAAACTGTGTGTGCGCATGGTCTAAAGTTGGTGTCACGGCTTTCATTGTGGGAAGGAGGAGCGGACCAAAATGCAGGGTGGTTGTTATTCATTTTATTAAATAAACTATACACGATAAACTAGCAAAATGAAAACCGAAAACAGCCCTATCTGGTGCAAAACACAGAGACAGGAACAATCACCCACAAACACACAGTGAAACCCAGGCTACCTAAATATGGTTCCCAATCAGAGACAATGACTAACACCTGCCTCTGATTGAGAACCATTTCAGGCCAGACATAGAAATAGACAAACAAGACATCCAACATAGAATGCCCACTCAGATCACACCCTGACCAACCAAACCTAGAAACATACAAAGTAAACTATGGTCAGGGTGTGACTGTTGGAGGATAAGCACATATTCACGTCATGTTCCTTTTTGATAAATGCCAACTTTTGCATGAAAACGGGCATGCATGTTTTGGGGCATATTCTGTGCTTTCACAACATTTATACATGAAGGCCCTGGTCTCTCTCCATTTAGAGACGTCAGTATCAAGCCTGTTGGTCAGGACGCCATCACATCATCTCGCAAGTTTCCAAGTGCTGGCTCTATGTGATGCATCTGTGAACACAACCACAGTTACTGTTCTAATACCATTGGCAGTTAGGATAGGTGATATTTCACAAACATATACAATGTTGAAGTTTGAACAGGTCAGACAAAAAACATATCTAACTCTGTTCTCCCCATTGACAACTGATGGTGAGCAGGCAAGAGGTGAGACTGGAGGTAAGCTCTTTGCCATCTTTGCCATTTGTAGATCAGCTCCAGGCCCCTCGTCAAAGATACTGGTCGGTCACACACAAACACACACAAAGAGCACTGGTTACATGATCAATTATGGTTATGATTAGCATGGTGGAACCTTGCTGATTGCCTGATTGCTGCATTCACCTTTCTATTTGATTTCAGATATCATGATATGTGATGTGAAATAGACTGGTAAACGGAGCAATCAGGCTGGTTCTACCAGGCTAGGTTACGAAGGTTTAGGTGAATTGGGACAAAACTCTAAACTGTTTTGACGTTTGACCAGGTCAAATGTCACCAACCTGATTTAAGTGTCCTCCCTGTTCCATTTATAAGAATGCTCACAGCGAAGGCTTGTCTGCATGGAGTCCAGTTGAAAATAGGGGGGCCATACATGTGAACTTTTCCTTAGACCATTGGTCTAACATGGCTACCTTTCCCATAGGGCAAACTGAACAAATTAGCCATGATGCTGAGGACTGCAAACTGAGCAGATAATTATAAGCAAAAGTTCACAAGCATGGCCTCAGAGAGTCAAGGACAAACAAACACTGGTCTGTGGTGAGCACTGTGTATGAGTGTGGGATACACAACAACAAAATGTTAATATTGCCAATAACTTTAAGGTAACTTTTTGGGTGACCAGACCAAATTCAAATAAAAATGTGAGTTATAGATCTACCATTCTACTAGAAAGCAACTCTAAGAAGTGGTAGAGCTGCTCTATGTATGCTATTTCTATTCTTCCCATTCATAAGTCTTTTACTTTCCGTTTTGTACACCAGCTTCAAACAGCTGAAACAACCATACTTATTTTTGGTTATGTAAAATATATTTCACAGCGGTTTAGATGGTACAATGATTATCTACACTGTACTTATTTTGTCACATAAACTGAAATTAGGCAAACTACTAGAATTTTAGCAACCAGGAATTGGCAGAGTGATTTCTGCATAGTGCAACTTTAACTATTTGCTGTTGTAGTTTGAGTGTTCTTTAGATGGTGTGGATGGATGACTATGTAGACAAACACTGGATGGAGACTGTTATTCCTTCATCTCCAGAGGCTAATGTACTGCCACTCAAACCTCAGACTGAAGAATGTCCTATGTTGGTCGCTCTGGGGACTGGTTCAGTGTGCGTGGAAAGTCAACCTCACTTAGAAGTGAACTATCACTATTTTGTAAAAATACAAAATATCAGTATCTCTCATATTTTGGATTATGAATCCATTGTAAGTGTTCCACAAAAATAGACAAATAAAGGATCGGGAGTTGAAGTTATGAATTACAAATACTCTCGTTACTGTAATTGAGTTGCTTTTCCGAGTACTTGTACTTTGAGTATTTTTTACTTTTATTTTATTATGTTTTGAATGAAGTACTGTTCTTCGCTACCTTTTGAAAACCATCTGTTACAGAGTACAATTCAGGCTAAGCATAATAGTAGATCATGATCACATGGAAAGTTTGCGAGCCCCCTGGAGCTAGAAAAAAACTGCTCAAGTTTCATGCAGTGCACCAATACAGGCCAATTAAATCATGCTGTTCATACGAATGGAACGATGGTGGTTGGAAGATGCAAAAATAACTTAGTTTAGTTCAAGACGTGTCGTGAAAGAGAGGAATGGTTTTTATCAAAGCGTTGTGTTTGAAAACAAATGGAGACAGAGGAGTCTGACCAGTTCTCCTTCAAGCACAGAAGAGGCGATGCAATGCAAGCTTTCGTTACCCAGGATGACGGAAGTTAGCCTCGTACGAACCATCCTGATCTCATGAGCTTACATTCTGTGTCACTACACATAGTGATGGGTCGTTCACGAACGAGTCGGTTCTAAGGGCCGGCTCTTGTAGGTGAACGTTGGGAGCCGGCTCACATATCAGAAGAGCCAAATCTATTTCTAAAAATCTTTTTTTTATAAGATATCAATAATAAAAATATGGAAATTAATAGAATGAACTAATTCAAAGAACAAAAAAAATTATGAAATAAAATAGGCCTAAATGCTCAAGCACACACACTTGTTCTGAAAGATCTACAGATCCTCTGAGCTGGTGGAAGAACAAGGCCTCTGTCTACCCACGGCTTACTAAAGTCATGACAGGGAGCCTCTGCATAGTGGCCACATCCGTTTTCTCGAAAATGGGACAAATAATTACTGAGAGAAGAAACCGCATCAGCCCCTCAAACGAGGCAGCTTGCATTTCTGAATGCAAATCTCTCATAAAAGCAAAATATGGTGAACGTTGATGTGTGCTGCTGGTTATAACATGGCAGTAAAAAATAGGGAGAAAAGAGGGACCAGTTTAATGTTTTAAGTGGGATTTTGTTGTTGTTTTGTTATTTATTTTTCTTTGATATGATGCAATATTCTATTATTATGTTGTTCATTTTGTATTCATTTAGAATTGTTAACATTTATATGCACTTAGTTTATATACATTTAAAAAAAATTACTTTAAATGCACATGTGTAATAGCATTCTTTTTTATACATTTATTTATTTCAGTTTGTGGGATGCTGTAGTTTTGGAAATTGTTATTTATTTTTCATTGATATGTTGCAATATTATATTATGCTGTTCAGATTGTATTTGTTTTGAATGGTTAGATGTATATGCACTTTGGTTATATACATTAAAAAGTTATACTTTAATAGCATTCTTTTTCATAACAAACCAATGCATTTTTTAATACATTGTGGTTAAGGTAGAGTCTGATTTCATTTAATAATTTAATTAGAATTGTTTTAACACCAATCATAGTCAAACTATCGCAAACTGTTTGACTTGAAAAAATACATAACATAAAAAAGAGCTGGAATGCCCATCACTAATAGTCTGGACACGACCAGATTCAAACAGTTTGAGCCCCTTCCTCTCTTTCCTCAGTATGGCAGTAACAATCAGCATCCTCTGATAGTGGTGGTTTAGTTGATGATGATAACGAAAAGAGCCTGTACTGAGCGCAGAAGTTGGAAATTATAACTACAATGATTGCTCTTGAGGAGGTTGTCAGCAGTTATATCAGAACTGGAAGGCATAACTTAATTGAAAGAACAGAAAATAACTACATTGAAGGCTTTTCTCGGATGAGAAGATGTTTTGGCTCCTCTCCTGTCTGGATTCCGCAAAATAGCTCCACTGGAACAGATTGAGAACCCAATTCGCACTGTTGTGTCGCTGTTGGAGGGCCAGATCATAGAGGCTGCAAAGCTGAGTATCAGTGCTCTGCAGCTCGGTGTAAATAATGGCGTGGACATCCTGGCGTGGACAAGCTAGCTTAGCATACTCTTACACAAATTAGTCAATTGCTATGGTTCAAAAGCATATTTTGAAAATCTGAGATGACAGTGTTGTTAAGAAAAGGCTAAGCTTGAGAGCAGGCGCATTATTTTCATTTTATTTGCGATTTTCAGAAATCGTTAACGTTGCGTTATGCTAATGAGCCTGAGGCTTTAGTCACGATCCCAATAAGTTGGGTGAATTTTGACCCATTCCTCCTGACAGAGCTGGTGAGGCTTTATCCGGGTCACTTGCTCGCACACATTTTTTCGGATCCATGGGATCAGGGGGAGATTCAAGAGGTTTTAAGCCATTTTGCCACAACTTTGGAAGTATGCTTGGGGTCATTGTCCATTTGGAAGACCCATTTGTGACCAAGATTTAATTTCCTGACTGATGTTTTCAGATGTTGCTTCAATATATACACGTAATTTTGCCTCCTCATGATGCCATCTATTTTGTGAAGTGCACCAGTCCCACCTTCAGCAAAGCATCCACACAACATGATGCTGCCACCCCCGTGCTTCACGGTTGGGATGGTATTCTTTGGCATGCAAGCCTTCCCTGTTTTCCTCCTAATAAAATGATGGTCATTATGGCCAAACAGTTCTATTTTTGTTTCATCAGACCAGAGGACATTTCTCCAAAAGTACCATCTTTGTCCCCATGTGCAGTTGTAAACAATAGTCTGGCTTTTTTATCGCTGTTTTGGAGCAGTGGCTTCTTCCTTACTGAGCGGCCTTTCAGGTTATGTCGATATAACTTTTGATTTTCCCATGATGTCAAGCAATGAGGCACTGAGTTTGAAGGTAGCCTTGAAATACATCCACAGGTACAACTCCAATTGACTCAAATGATGTCAATTAGCCTATCAGAAGCTTCTCAAGCCATGACATAATTTTATGGAATTTTCCAAGCTGTATAAAGGCACAGTCAAACTAGTTTATGTAACTTCTGGCCCACTGGAATTGTGATACAGTGAATTATGTGAAATAATCTGTCTGTAAACAATTGCTGTAAAAATTACTTGTGTCATGCACAAAGTAGATGTCCTAACCGACCTGCCAAAACTATAGTTTGTTAACAAGAAATGTGTGGAGTGGTTGAAAAATGAGTTTTAATGACTCCAACCTAAGTGTATGTAAACCTCTGATTCAACTGTAGCTAACTTTAACTAGCCATGCGCCTTGCTTTAACTTCTTAAGGTATAGGGGGCAGCGTTTTCACTTTTGGATAAATAGCGTGCCCAATTTCAACTTCCTGCAACTCATGCCAAGAATATAAGATATACACATTATTAGTAGATTTGCATAGAAAACACTCTGAAGTTTCTAAAACTGTTTGAATCATGTCTGTGAGTATAACAGAACTTATGTAGCAGGCAAAACCCAGAGGACTAACCGTTCAGAAATGTCCTTTTTTGAGGTCTCTGTCTGTTCAGTGAGTTCTCGTTGGCAAACGATATTTCTTAGGAACTTTCCATTACCGCTTTCCATTAGATGTCACCAGTCTTTGAAATTTGGTTGAGGTTATTCATTTGTGCAATGAAGAAGTAGGCCATCTAGGAACTGCGTAACACTGTTGAGAGTTGCGCAAGACATGAAAAGTAGCTTGGTTTGTTGTCTTCCTGTATTGAACACAGATAGACCCGTCTTCAATTGAATATTAACGTTTAAAAATACCTAAAGTTGTATTACAAAAGTAGTTTGAAATGTTTTGGCAAAGTTTACAGGCAACTTTTGGAAGCTGTTTTTTCTGGATCAAATAAATCGAACAAAAGGACCAATTGTGATGTTTATGGGACATATTGGAATGCCAACAAAAGAAGCTTGTCAAAGGTAAGGCATGTTTTATATTTTATTTCTGCGTTTTGTGTTGCGCCTGCAGGGTTGAAATATGCCACGCTCTTTGTTTACTGTTGTGCTATCATCAGATAATAGCTTCTTATGCTTTTGCTGAAAAGCCTTTTTAAAATCTCACATGTTGGTTGGATTCACAACGAGTGTAGCTTTAATTTAGTATCGTACATGTTTGATTTAATGAAAGTTTGATTTTTATATAATTTTATTTGAATTTGCCCCGCTGCATTTCCCCTGGCTTTTGGCCAAGTGGGTCGCAAGCGTCCCCTATACCATGAGAAGCTTAACCTAACGTTAAAACATTACAGACAGTAGTGGACAGTATAATGACTTCTGTTTGCAAGTCCCTTAAATGTGTATTATTATACTTTCTGATATAGACTTATGTAGAATCTTATTGTCTTTCTACCAGGGGAGAGGGTGCAAAAGGGGAGCCAGGCTTCAGAGAGAGCTTTGCAAAGCAGGGGAAATCTGTTCCATGCCAAAGAGGGTGAGTTAACATTGTCACAGAATAAAACCAGTGCCAGTTCATGTCCTGGGCCCATATTCATAGTGTCTTAGAGTAGGATTGCTGACCTAGCTAGATAGTAGTGCAAACAGTGCATTCGTTAAGTATTTAGGCCTCTTGACTTTCCACATTTGGTTAGGGCTGCAATCCCGTTAACGTGGGATGATATGACAACAGCCAGTGAATGTGCAGGGCGCCAAATTCAAAACAACAGAAATCTCATAATTAAAATTCCTCAAACGTACATGTATCTTCTACCGTTTTAAACGTAATCTTGTTGTTAATCCCACCACAGTGTCCGATTTCAAATAGGCTTTACAGTGAAAACACCACAAACGGTTATGTTAGGTGACCACCAACTCCACCCAGACCACCCAGACATTTTTCCAGCCAAAGAGAGGAGTCACAAAAAGCACAAATAGAGATATATTGAATCACTAATATTTTATGATCCTCATCAGATGACACTCAGAACTTCATGTTACACAATACATGTATGTTTTGTTTGATAAAGTTCATATTTATATACAAAAATCTCAGTATACATTGGCGCGTTACGCTCAGTAGTTCCAAAAACATCCAGTGATATTGCAGAGAGCCAGATCATTTTATAGAAATACTCAGTATAAATGTTGATAAATACAATTGTTAGACATGGAATTATAGATATACCTCTCAATGCAATCGCTGTGTCAGATTTCAAAAAAACGTTACGGAAAAAGCAAACCATGCAATAATCTGAGACGGCGCTCAGAAAATAAATACAATTATCCGCCACGTTGGAGTCAACAGAAATCAGAAAACACATAATAAATATTCCCTTACGTTTGACGATCTTCATCAGAATAGACTCCCAGGAATCCTAGTTCCACAAAAAATGCTTGATTTGTTCGATAATGTCCATTATTTATGTCCAAGTAGCTACTTTTGTTAGCGCGTTTAGTACACAAATCCAAAGGCTCGTGCAGGTCTTTCCGAACGTTGGACGAAAACTTCAAAAAGTTATATTACAGGTCGAAGAAACTTGCCAAACTAAGTATAGAATCAATCTTTAGGATGTTATCATAAATCTTCAATAAAGTTCCTACCAGAGAATTCCTATGTCTGTAGAGAAGTCATGGAACGCAGGTTGCTATCATGTGAAATGCGCGTGACCAGGACCTGGCTCTCTGCCACACCACTGACACAAAGAGCTCCCATCTGGCTCCACAACACATTAGAAGCCTCATTCAACTTTCTAAAGACGGTTGACATCTAGTGGAAGCCCTAGGAAGTGCAACTTCATCCATATCCCACTGTGTATTCAATAGGGGCTGGGTTGAAAATCGACCAACCTCAGATTTTCCATTTCCTGTTTGGATTTCTTCTCAGGTTTTTGCCTGCCAAATGAGTTCTGTTATACTCACAGACATCATTCTAACCATTTTAGAAACTTCAGAGTGTTTTCTTTCCAATACTAATATACTAACAATAATATGCATATATTAGCAACTGCGACTGAGGAGCAGGCCGTTGACTCTGGGCACCTTTCATCCAAGCTACTCAATACTGCCCCTGCAGCCATAAGATGTTCCAGCCTAATTCTACAATTGATTAAATATTTGTTTTCCCTCACACAATACCTCATAATGACAAAGCGAAAACAGGTTTTGATACATTTTTCAAAAGTATTAAAAATAAAACACAGAAATACCCTATTTACAGAAGTATTCAGACACTTTGCTATGAGACTCGAAATTGAGCTCAGTTGCATCCTGTTCCATTGATCATCCTTAAGATGTTTCTACAACTAGAATGAAGACCACCTGTCATAAATTCAATTGTTTGGACATGATTTGGAAAGGCACACACCTGTCCATATAAGGTCCCACAAATGACAGTGCATGTCAGAGCAAAAACCAAGCGATGAGAATGAAGGAATAAGGAGCTCTGAGACAGGATTGTGTCAAGGCACATATCTGGGGAAGGGTACCAAAACGTTTCTGCAGTATTAAAGGTCCCCAGGAACACAGTGGCCTCCATCATTCTTAAATAGAAGAAGTTTGGAACCACCAATACTCTTCCCAGAGCTGTCTGTCCTGCCAAACTGAGCAATCATGGGAGAACCCGATGGTCGGGACAAGTCTCTGAATGTCCTAGAGTGTCCCAGTCAGAGCCCTGACTTGAACCCGATCAAACATCTCTGGAGAGACCTGATAATAGCTGTGCAGTGACGCTCCCCATCCAACATGACAAATCTTGAGAGGATCTGCAGAGAAGAATGGGAGAAACTCCCCAAATACAGGTGTGCCAAGCTTGTATCATCATACCCAAGAAGACTTGAGTTTGTAATTACTGCCAAAGGTGCTTCAACAAAGTACTGAGAAAATGGTTAGAATACTTATGGAAATGTGATTTTTTTCTTTGTTAATACATTTGCAAAAATGTCTAAAAACCTGTTTTTGTTTGTCATTATGGGGTATTGTGTGTGTATATTGATGAGGAAAAAGAACGTGTGAAAAGTCAAGGGGTCTGAATACTTTCCGTCACCACAGGTGCTGAGTTAGAAGCGTCAAAGTCTAGCCACATCCATGATGCTGCTCGCCAAAGACTTGTTTGGAAGGCAGAGCTGTTCAAAATCCAGCTAGGCAGTTCACAGCATTCTGGAAGCTGAAAATGTCCCAGTTCTTCCATGGCCTGCATACTCACCAGACACGAAACCGTAGAGTACGTTTGGGATGCTCTGGATCGACGTGTATGACAGCGTGTTCCAGTTCCCGCCAATTTCCAGCAACTTCACACAGCCATTGAAGAGGTGTGGGACAGCCTTCCACAAGGCCACAATCAACAGCCTGATCAACTCTATGCAAAGGGAATGTGATGCGCTGCATGAGGCAAATGGTGATCACACCAGATACTGAATGGTTTTCTGATCAACGCCTATCTGTGAACAACAGATGCATACCTATATTCCCAGGCATAGTAAATCAATAGATTAGGGCCTAATGAATTTATTTCAATTGACTGATTTCCCTACAAAAACTGTAACTCAGGCAAATCTTTGAAATTGTTGCATGTTGCGTTTATATTTTTGTTCAGTGTATATAGAATGTCAGTTGTTATAGCAGTTTACTTCTAGTGGCCTATTACTGACTGTTTGTGTAAGTGTCCCTTTTATTTATCGGAGTCGGAGCTGCTGTGTTGTTTCCATCTCAAAGTCTTCATCTTCCTCATCAAAGTAACCCATGTAATCAACATCTAGCTCAGTGAAGCTATTCTGGTGTGAAGTGCAACTTCACTGATGAGACGCATAATTTCTCTTGCCTGCTGTAATCTGAATACTGGAAGGTTGTTGACAACATAGGCCAAGTCAAATATGTGTGTGCTGTGTTCTACTACTGCCACAATTAGTTCAGTGCTAAGTCAAGTACAAGCTGCCTTGCTAGTGTAGTGATGTGCTGTGTCCTTGACCAAATGACTCCTGACCTATATCTATCCTACCCTGCCTTTTTAAGGTCTTTGAAAGCTAAGATAACAAACAGATTACTGACCATTTCGAATCCCACCGTACCTTCTCCACTATGCAATCATGTCGCTCTTGCTGCTGGTGATTCTCTGATCCACCTCTACGCAGACACCATTCTGTATACTTTTGGCCCTTCTTTGGACACTGTAACGACGTTCTTCGTTTGTCGAAAGAGAGTCGGACCGAAATGCAGCGTGTTTGTTACTCATGTTTATTAGTGAAAACAAATAACAAAACTATACATGAAATAACAAATAAATACAAAACAACAAAACGGAACGTGAAACCTATTACAGCCTGACTGGTGAAACTAACACAGAGATAGGAACAATCACCCACGAAATACAAAGCGAAACCCAGGCTACCTAAATACGGTTCCCAATCAGAGACAACGAGAATCACCTGACTCTGATTGAGAACCGCCTCAGGCAGCCAAACCTATGTAACACACACCCCTAATCAGCTACAATCCCAATAACTAAAAAACCCCACTAAGAATACAACAAACAATAAACCCATGTCACACCCTGGCCTGACTAACTAATTAACTAAAACACAAAATACTAAGACCAAGGCGTGACAGACACTGTGTTAAGTAACCTCCAGACGAGATTCAATGCCAAACAACTCTCCTTCCGTGGCCTCCAACGGAAGGATGCCAGTAAAACTAAACGCATGCTCTTCAACCGATCGCTGCCCGCACCTGCCCACCCGTCCAGCATCACTAAATCAAATCAAATTTATTTATATAGCCCTTCGTACAATCAGCTGATATCTCAAAGTGCTGTACAGAAACCCAGCCTAAAACTCCAAACAGCAAGCAATGCAGGTGTAGAAGCACGGTGGCTAGGAAAAACTCCCTAGAAAGGCCAGAACCTAGGAAGAAACCTAGAGAGGAAACAGCATATGAGGGGTGGCCAGTCCTCTTCTGGCTGTGCCAGGTGGATATTATAACAGAACCTGGCCAAGATGTTCAAATGTTCATAAATGACGAGCATGGTCAAATAATAATAATCACAGTAGTTGTCGATGGTGCAGCAAGTCTGCACCTCAGGAGTAAATGTCAGTTGGCTTTTTCATAGCCGATCATTAAGAGTATCTCTACCACTCCTGCTGTCTCTAGAGAGCTGAAAACAGCAGGAGTGGGAAAGGTAGCACGTCCGGTGAACAGGTCAGGATTCCATAGCCGCAGGCAGAACAGTTGAAATTGGAGCAGCAGCACAGCCAGGTGGACTGGGGAAAACAAGGAGTCATCATGCCAGGTAGTCCTGAGGCATGGTCCTAGCGCTCAGGTCCTCCGAGAGAGCGAAAGACAGAGAGAATTAGAGAGAGCATACTTAAATTCACACAGGACACCGGATAAGACAGGAGAAGTACTCCAGATATAACAAACTGACTCTAGCCCCCCCCCCGATGCATAAACAACTGCAGCATAAATACTGGAGGCTGAGACAGGAGGGGTCAGGAGACACTGTGGCCCCATCCTATGATACCCCCGGACAGGGCAAAACAGGAAGGATATAACCCCACCCACTTTGGCAAAGCACAGCCCCCACACCACTAGAGGGATATCTTCAACCACCAACTTACCATCCTGAGACAAGGCTGAGTGTAGCCCACAAAGATCTCCACCACGGCACAACCAAAGGGGGGGCGCCAACCCAGACAGGAAGATCGCATCAGTGACTCAACCCACTCAAGTGACGCACCCCTGCTAGGGACGGCATGAAAAAGCACCAGTAAGCCAGTGACTTAGCCCCTGTAATAGGGTTAGAGGCAGAGAATCCCAGTGGAAAGAGGGGAACCGGCCAGGCAGAGACAGCAAGGGCGGTTCGTTGCTCCAGAGCTTTTCCGTTCACCTTCACACTCCTGGGACAGACTACACTCAATCAGAGATGAGTGTAGTCAGAGATGAGTCTTCAGTAAAGACTTAAAGGTTCAGACCGAGTCTGCGTCTCTCACATGGGTAGGCAGATCATTCCATAAAGATGGAGCTCTATAGGAGAATGCCCTGCCTCCAGCTGTTTGCTTAGAAATTCTAGGGACAATTAGGAGGTCTGCGTCTTGTGACCGTAGCGTACGTGTAGGTATGTACGGCACGACCAAATCAGAGGGATAGGAAGTAGCAAGCCCATGTAATGCTTTATAGGTCAGCAGTAAAACCTTGAAATCAGCCCTTGCCTTGACAGGAAGCCAGTGTAGGGAGGCGAGCACTGGAGTATTATGATCACATTTTTTGGTTTGAGTCAGGATTCTGGCAACCGTATTTAGCACTAACTGTGCTTTATCCGGGTAGCCGGAAAGTAGAGCATTGCAGTAGTCTAACCTAGAAGTAACAAAAGCATGGTTACATTTTATGCATCATTTTTGGACAGAACGTTTCTGAAAGCTGTCCTTGAAACAGTCTTGATATGTTCGTCAAAAGAGAGATCAGGGTCAAGAGTAACGCCTAGGTCCTTCACAGATCTCTTTGTTTCTTGGGACATAGAACAAGCATCTATGTTTTGTCCGAGTTTAAAAGTAGAAAGTTTGCAGCCATCCACTTCCTTATGTCTGAAACACAGGCTTCTAGCGAGGGCAATTTTGAGGCTTCACCATGTTTCATTGAAATGTACAGCTGTGTGTGATCCGCATAGCAGTGAAGGTTAACATTATGTTTTCGAATGACATCCCCAAGAGGTAAAATATATAGTGAAAACAATAATGGTCCTAAAAAAGAACCTTGAGGAACACCGTAATGTAGAGTTGATTTGTCAGAGACTAACCATTCACAGAGACAATCTGATATCTTTCCAACAGATAAGATCTAAACCAGGCCAGAACTTGTCCGTGTAGACCAATTTGGGTTTCCAATCTCTCCAAAAGAATGGTATCAATGGTATCAAAAGCAGCACTAAGGTCTAGGAGCACGAGGACAGATGCAGAGCCTCGGTCTGATGCCATTAAAAGTTAATGTACCACCTTCACAAGTGCAGTCTCAGTGCTATGATGGGGTCTAAAACCAGACTGAAGCATTTCGTATACATTGTTTGTCTTCAGGAAGGCAGTGAGTTGCTGCGCAACGGCTTTTTATAAAATGTTTGAGAGGAATGGAAGATTACATGTAGGCCGATAGTTTTTATATTTTCTGTGTCAAGGTTAGGCTTTTTCAAGAGAGGCTTTATTACTGACACTTTTAGTAAGTTTGGTACACATCCTGTGGATAGAGAGCTGTTTATTATGTTCAACATAGGAGGGCCAAGCACAGGAAGCAGCTCTTTCAGTAGTTTCGTTGGAATAGGGTGCAGTATGCAGCTTGAAGGTTTAGAGGCTATGATTATTTTCATCATTGTGTCAAAAGATATAGTACTAAAACACTTGACCGTCTCTCTTGATCCTAGGTCCTGGCAGAGTTGTGCAGACTCAGGACAACTGAGCTTTGAAGGAATACGCAGATTTAAAGAGGAGTTCGTAATTTGCTTTCTAATAATCATGATATTTTCCACAAAGAAGTTCATGAATTTATTACTGCTGAAGTGAAAGCCATCCTCACTTGGGGAATGCTGATTTTTAGTTAGCTTTGCGACAGTATCAAAAAGAAATGTCGGATTGTTCTTATTTTCCTCAATTAAGTTGGAAAAATAGGACTACTCTGGACGGTTCTGACTTAGAATATGTGAACAACTGCAAATACCTAGGTGTCTGGCTAGACTGTAAACTCTCCTTCCAGACTCACATTAAGCATCTCCATTCAAAAATTAAATCTAGAATCGGCTTCCTATTTCGCAAATAAGAATCCTTCACTCATGCTGCCAAACATACCCTTGTAAAACTGACCGTCCCACCGATCCCTGACTTCGGCGATGTCATCTACAAAATAGCCTCCAACACTCTACTCAACAAATTGGATGCAGGTCTTTCACAGTGGCATCCGTTTTGTCACCAAAGACCCATATGATACCCACCACTGCGCCCTGTACGCTCTCGTTGGCTGGTCCTTGCTTCATACTCGTTGCCAAACCCACTGGCTCCAGGTCATATACAAGTCTTTGCTAGGTAAAGCCCCGCCTTATCTCAGCTTACTGGTCACCATAGCAGCACCCACCCATAGCACACACTCCAGCAGGTATATCTCACTGGTCACTCCTAAAGCCAATTCCTCATTTGGCCTCCTTTCCTCCCAGTTCTCTGCTGCCAATGACTGGAACGAACTGCAAAAATCACTGAAGCTGGAGACTCATATGTCCCTCACTAGCTTTAAGCACCAGCTGTCAGAGCAACTCACAGTTCACTGCACCTGTACATAGCCCATCTGTAGATAGCCCATCCAACTACCTAATCCCCATACTGTATTTGTTTATTTATTTATCTTGCTCCTTTGCACCCCAGTATCTCTACTTGCACATTCATCACTCCAGTGTTTAATTGGTATATTGTAATTACTTTGCCACGATGGCCTATGTATTGCCTTACCTCCCTTATCTTACCTCATTTACACAACCTGTATATAGACCTTCTACTATATTATTGACTCTGTTTATTCCATGTGTAACTCTGTGTTTTTGTATTGTGTCGAGCTGCTTTGCTTTATCTTGGCCAGGTCGCAGTTGTAAATGAGAACTTGTTCTCAACTAGCCTACATGGTTAAATAAAGGTTAAATAAAAAATAAAATAATTAAAATAACTCTAAGATGTCCCTGATCAAAGTTTTGTCCAGAAGTCTTACCTCTCTACACTTCACTGGAATGCAAACAAGTTCTTGTAATAAATTATGTTTGGTGGTAGGCTCTCCACAAACAGATGCATGTGAACATGATGTATGGCAGTTGGTGTACCTCAGATATCCTGGCTCAACGCTTGTGGAGTGCTCTTCAAAGTGACCGTGTAGGACTTTACAAAAGCAGCTCTTTGTGGCTGTCTAAAGCAAGTCCTTCAAATACTTTATCAACCCTGATTGTACATAGCCCATCTATAATTTAGCCCAAACAACTACCTCTCCCCCTACTGTATTTATTTATTTATTTATTTTGCTCCTTTGCACCCCATTATTTCTATCTCTACTTTGCACATTCTTCCACTGCAAATCTACCATTCCAGTGTTTTACTTGCTATATTGTATTTACTTCGCCACCATGGCCTTTTTTGCCTTTACCTCCCTTATCTCACCTCATTTGCTCACATCGTATATAGACTTATTTTTCTACTGTATTATTGACTGTATGTTTGTTTTACTCCATGTGTGACTCTGTGTTGTTGTATGTGTCGAACTGCTTTGCTTTATCTTGGCCAGGTTGCAATTGTAAATGAGAACTTGCTCTCAACTTGCCTACCTGGTTAAATAAAATAATTCTAAAAAAAATTGACGACATACAGAATTGCAACCTGTTTCTACCAACCCTGCCAACCTGTTTTAGAATAGCCTCAACATCCTCTGGTGGACCACACATGACAACATGTGATACACTATATATACAAAGGTATGTGGACACACCTTCAAAACAGTAGACTTGGCTATTTCAGCCACACCCATTGCTTACAGGTGAATAAAATCAATCACACACCCATGCAATCGTCAAAGACAAAAATTGCCAGTAGAATGGCCTTATTGAAGAACTCAGTGACTTTCAATATAGAACCGTCACACCTTTCCAACAAGTCAGTTCATAAAATGTCTGCCCTGCAACTGTAAGCGATGTTATTGTGAAGTGGGAATTTTTAGAAGCAACAATGGGTAAGCCGTGAAGTGGTTGGCCACACAAGCTCACAGAACGGGACCGCCGAGTGCTGAAGTGTGTAGCGTGTAAAAATTGTCCTCGGATACTCTGAATGATCGGCAATGAAAAGCCAACTGACATTTACTCCTGAGGTGCTGACCTGTAGCACCCTCTACAACCACTGTGATTGTTATTATCTGACCCTTCTGGTCATCTATGAACATTTGAACATCTTGGCCATGTTCTGTTATAAGCGAGAAGAGGAATGGACACCCCTCATAGCCTGGTTCCTCTCTAGGATTATTTCTAGTGATTCTTTCTTGGGAGTTTTTCCTAGCCACCGTGCTTCTACACCTGCGTTGCTTGCTGTTTGGGGTTTTAGGCAGGGTTTCTGTACAGCAATTTGTGACATCAGCTGATGCAATAAGGACTTTATAAATACGTTTGATTGACCTGGTATAGAGGTCCTGGATGGCAGGAGGCTTGGCCCCAGTGATGTACTGGGCTGTACGCACTACCCTATGTAACACCTTGCAGGTCGGAGACCGAGCAGTTGCCATACCAGGAAGTGATAGAATGGGCCCAGGTCATTCATCAATACCAGGGCCCATATTTAGGATAACAAACAGGTTGGACTTGACCTTTGATCAGCACTCCTAATCAAAGACGCTTTATGAATATGGGCCCAGGACATGAAATGGCACTGATTTTATTTGGTGACAAGACAATGTTTATTCACCCTCTTTGCCAAAGGATCAGAATTCTCCCAGCTTTGCAAGCTCTCGCTGGTTGAAGGAAAAATAAGATCCAGCGTAAGAGTCTGGATCACAAATTATAAAAATAACATACATAGTTATGGACTTGCAAACAGAAGTCACCATACTGTCCATTACTGTCCGTTAAGGTTGAAATGTTAGGTTAGAGCAAGGCAAATGGTAAGCTAAGTTAGCTTATTGTCTTTGAGAAGGTCTGCATAAAGCACTGCATAAAGGTTATTTATGCAGTGCTAGTTAGCTAGGAGTCCAATTGTTTAACGTACAGTGCCTTTGGAAAGTATCTCTCAACTGACTGACATCAGACTTTTGGGCCCCATCCACTACCATCATCATCTCTTAGCTTCATCATCTCTACTCGCTGCTTCAACAATTTTCACTGCCTCTGCATAGGAGACCTCAACAGCCCGGATCCTTCCTACTTTGACCTCTTTCCCTCTAACAGGACAGTCAGGGAACTCTGGAACGTGATTCCCATCACCTTTGCAACACCGTGCATTCTCAGACACTTCAACAATCATATTTTGTTTGGAAACACTTGAATAAACTTTTTACATTTAGGACATTGAAGTGGCTTTTGTACATAAGCTCGCATCGCATTTACATGGGTCGGGAGAAATTTTTCATCAAACATCAATAACACAGAAAGGCTTTCCTCCTTTCCATTCACAGTGCAGGTTAAGTGACGTGCAAAGGGACAGGTAAACCCAAAAGTGCTATTAAAGGAACTAAAAAGTCTAAGACAAAGTAGAGTCTTTACTACAGTACTCTTTCCACCCCTTTAAAGGAATCATAAGAACCCCCTCTCAATGCACCCTCCCCCCCAAACACACACACACACCACCCCCAAGCGAAGAAGGAAGGTGCTTCCCCCATTGAGTACTCTCTTAGAAAACGCCAAAGACAGCCATGCTCCTGACAGCTAGCTCTGTGCTCTGCTTCTGCTTCTGCTTCTGCTTCTGCTTTTCTGCCAGCTGCCCCCCCCCCCCCCGTATGGCTGCACAGTCACTTTTATAACAACATGTTAGTGAGCACTCCACGTCTGCACATGTAATGATGTCACTGATGAGCTGCTTCACAAGATAATATTCATCTAACCGAGTTATGCCCTGAAAACAAAACATTTCACTTGGTGTCAGTTCTTACACGTGGGCGTGGCGCGTACTCATTTAAAAATAAGCAGACACACACACACACACATGCTGCAAGGTTAAACAGAGCACAAGTTTTTAAACCATTGTGAAGTTGATGGACAGCTTGTCAGATCCTCTGATGTGTCAACAGACGCCTGAAGCTTAGGTCCTGCGAGGTCAGATTTCCAGCCTGCACGTACACACACACACCAGCCTGCAGCATGGACAGTTGACAGTGTGCTGACTGAATACTGATGAACAGACTTATCAATGCTATCAAAGACATTTGAGTGTTATTTCTGTTGTTACATCTGACTTTTATTCGCATGCCATCAATATGTCTGGAAGTGAGTAGTTGCTTTCTCTCAAAGCCGTGGAAAAAAACACCAGGAAATTCCAACCTTTTCTTGCTTTTGTTGAGATGTTAGCAGCCTGTTAATCACTGATAAGTTCATAGCAGTGTGTTCTAATTCATACCATATGTGCAGCTATCTTCCAAAACGCATGATCAATGCTATCTATGATAGTGTCATAGTCATCATGATTATTTTATTCAACTGTAGCCCTAATGTTGATTTACTGTAGAAGACCATCCAAGATTGTAATAAATTAACTAAGAATTATTGGTTGAAATGATAGGTGGATTATGTGCACACCCACACATTATCACAGACATGCACACGCATTAATTGGGTTTGTTTGTGCTTTAGAGTGGCCGGGCTCCTTTAGATTGATTTATTCAATAGTCAGCCCATCGAAGAGAGAGAGCCAGTCGGCTGTTATTCCTGGAGTGAAATTAGTGGCTAAATAAATGAAAGGGAAGCTAATCCAAATTACAAAATTACACATTAGTTTCCTTACCCTGTAAGTAGTCTATGGACAATGTATGACAGCAATCCATGCTTTGGTTTAGTTTCCCTGGCACTGTTTCCACGTGAGAATGCTTTAGCATTTGTGGCACAAAGCCGATTCAAGTCATGATATTTGCATTTTTTGCGCACCATTTCCAAATCATCCAAAGTGATCTAAAAGTTACTGTGAAGGTTAACAAAGTCACTTATAGAGGATTTGAACATGAATAAAAATGTATTTAAAGAAAATATATTATTATCTAATATCGGTCCCAATGGCTTGAATGGAATTTGTGCCTCAAATGCTGAAACATTCGGATATGTAATTTTGTATTTTGTGTGAACTATCCCTTTAATAACTAAACAAGAGTGATGATGTGGAATAAATGTAGCCCAGCTTTATTCAATTGATTAATGGTGGGGGGGGGGGCAAACAGCAGGTATAAAAGGCTGTGGGCCAACAATTAATTGTCGGCAACAATTAGTAGATGATTAGGCAGACAATGATGAACTATTTTTCATCGACTTGGTTCGGCCCATATTTCAGAGTTTTGTAAAGGGAACAAGGTTGAGACCGTCGTCACACACTCACTCAGACATGCAGTACATGTGTAAATACATAGAGTAAATGTCTCTGAGGGGAATCAATGTCCAGTCAATACATTCAACACAGTAAGTAGCACAGCTAGAAGTGGTTGTTCGTGTCTTAGAGAGTTAAGGGTTGAGCCCCAGACAGCACCCTATTCCCTATTTAGTGCACTGCTTTTGACAAGAGCCCAGGGTGCCATTTGGTACGCAGACAAGGAGTCATTATGTTTTACTGTGTGTGTGCCTTTATCCATAAGACTGTAAAGAAACTATAAGCAATAAATTCAACCTCATATGTAATATATATATATATGTAATATATATATATATATATATATGTAATTATATGTAATTGCCCAGTTCCTTTGCAAGCACACACACACACTGTAGCCTATACATTATGTACACAAAGAAAAACGGACATAAACTTGAAGTTACTGTATGTGTATTTGCTTATCCACCTTTACCACTGAGAGCCAATCAGAACATTGTCTTTAGTGTTGTCTTGGATCCCAATTCCCTATATACCACACTACTTTTGACCAGGACCCATAGGGAATAGGGTACCATTTGGGACGCAGAACCTTGTCTTTAGTGTCTCTTGGAGCCCAGTGCTGTTGGTAATAGAGAGTTGGAGATGTGTCCTCACTGCTGCCTGTCTATTCATCCACATGAAAACACAGCTAGCTCCGATCGATGGCGGAACTTTATGGGGGATTAGGGAATGTTTCTACACATTCATTACACTGCGCTGTTACAGGTCTGTGTTTGCCCTTGCTACACACGCACACAGACCACCCTTTCTGCATTCATTACTTTGTTCCGCTATGAGGCAGACCCAGTCAAATATAAAGAGAGGATAGATCAAGAGTTGATCGATTGCCAGGGCAGAAAACAATGTGTACAATTACTGCACTGACCAATGGAAAGTAATATTCCCCATACGTTCAACTTATTGGAAACTTTGTTGGTGGTTTGGTATCCTTAACTTTCTTAACGATGAGCAAAGAGACATATTTGTTGTGAAAGTTACATAGCTGAAGCCTACTGTCTTACATCTATTATGATCAATATCTTGCCAAATACTCTTGTTGTGTAGCCATAGCTTTAAATTGACAACATTCTAACCAAAATTGACCGGATGGATTGAAGGATTGATTCATTGACCAGTTTATTGAATCTACATATCCTGCTCTGCTAGTCGACTCAGTGAACAATGAATAGGAACCAGTTCCTTTGTCTGTTGCTTTGTCAGTTTCTTTGTCCCAAATGGCACCTTTTCTGTATAGTGCACTGCTTTTGACCAAAGGCCCATGGGCTCTGGTAAATGTAGTGCACTATATAGGAAATAGGGTGCCCTTTGGGACTTACTCAGTGTCTTCCAGGTGGCAGGTCAGTAGGCAGACATAATCCAAATAATGAACAAATAGAAATTTGTGTTGGGTGGGGAGCGGGTGGTTTGTGGCACTGGCAGCAGGATATACAGCCAGCAGTAGTGTACAGCAGGCCTCTGATGCTTCAGTGAGCCCAGGCTGTTCCAGGAGTGTGTGTGTGTGTGTGTGTGTGTGTGTGTGTGTGTGTGTGTGTGTGTGTGTGTGTGTGTGTGTGTGTGTGTGTGTGTGTGTGTAGTTGCATATGTGCGTGAACCCCAGCTCCAGTGAGCCCATGCTGCTCCATGGGAGAGGAAGGGGCCCAAAGGATTAGACAGTCATTAGCCAGCAGCTGTTAACCAATGTCTGCATCCTAAATGGCAGCGTACTACCTATGCAGTGCACTACTTTTGACCAGGGTCCATAAGACTGGTCAAAAGTAGTGGACTATATAGAGAATAGGGTGCCATTTTGGATTGAGACACTGTAGACGTCTCACACACACTGCTTCTCCTGCCTGGTGCTCCCTCCTGCTCACACTGACCTGGTTCTGCCCCCAACACACACACTACATGACTTGTTTACATGATTTATTCCTCATATGGCTCCTCTTTCGTCTTTGTCTCTCCCTCAGTTTCTGTATCTCTCTGCTGGCTCTATTTGAGCAAACCTAACGCAATAGCACGGGTGGTAGTGCTATAGGTCTGGGGGGGTGTCAGAAATAGTGTCGCTATTTTCACAGCGGGAACTATGGCCGCAGTAGTTGGCAGTGGCATGAAAAGGCGGGGTATCATGACTCAGGATATGACCCAGATGCAGACACAGGAGGCGGATAGTTCAGTTCTCAGAATATGTATTATAAAAAAGGGAAGGTCGAGGGAGGCAAAGGTTCATAATCCAAGGCAGGGTCAATCAGGGACAGAACAGCAGGCAGGGTCAGGGAAGACTAGAAAACAAGAACTTGAGAATGGGAAACACACTGGTAATACCTGACAAAACAAGACAAACTGGCAACAGACAAACAGAAAACACAGGTATAAATACACAGGGGATAATGGGGAAGAATAGGAGACACCTGGTGGAGGGTGGCGACAAGCACAAGACTGGTTAAACAGAACAGGGTGTGACAGGTTTTTAATGAATAAATAAGTTTAGGTGTGACGAGGGTTTGACCATTGACTGGCCAATCAACATGTTCCATGTCTTAATATTGCATGCAGATGTCTCATGTTATTGACATTGTAATCAACTCCAATTTACTGGAATATTCTCATCCTAGTCAATTGGAGATTGACACCGTTTACTAAATAGCATAGGATGCAATAGCGAATAATGGCCACAGTAGCCTAAAATACATGCTGTATTTAGCAAAAACTGGATGTAAGGGGTGTTGGCAGTCAACATTGTTAATTAAAACGTTATTGGCTTCAAGTATAGGGATATACATGACTTTATAATACAATTGTGTTGTATATGTGAGCCACTTATCAATAAGTAAGATATACAGTACATGTAGGCCTATCCACCATTGAGATGACATTATAGGGCTGAATAACTTAGAGGAACGGGTCTTTGGTAACTTGACGAGGAGCTCTTTGGAAATGAGGATGGATATAAGCAAAATTAAGTTTGTAGGCCTTTGTGAATCCTGGTAAAAGAATGATGGCAAAAGCCTCCGAAATATGTCAAGACACTCACAAGTAGACCATTTAAAAACTGTTCATGGATAGTCTACTTGGCTAAAGTATGGCCAGGAAAACAAAGAACCATCCATCATTATAGTAGGGTATCCTAATTAGTTGGCCAACTGAGGGCTTGGTTTATAATCAAATGAAAAACAGTTACAGTGAAATAACTCAAATGTTTCTAAATACGAGGGTCACTGGCATAATCACGTCTTGTTTCATGATGTGCATATGGACATGTATGGAGGGGGTTTGACTCATATCAATAATAATAATGGGAGCTGGCTAAAGAAATCAAATCAAATGTTATTGGTCATATACACATGGTTAGCAGATTTTATTGTGAGTGTAGGGTAAGAAATAATAAATTAAAAAACAATGTCAGAGCAGGCCGGGACAAAAATTGTGCCCTGGTACTTCGGCCACACCAGCCCACATTACCGCACCACTGGTGGCTAGGGATGCATCTTCATTTGAATGATGGTCCACATTACGCTTGGGAACCAACTCTGGCTGACTTCTTTATGAAACAGTACAGTAGCCTATGGGT
The DNA here is from genome assembly GCF_036934945.1 of Oncorhynchus masou masou. NCBI lineage: Eukaryota > Metazoa > Chordata > Actinopteri > Salmoniformes > Salmonidae > Oncorhynchus > Oncorhynchus masou. The sequence goes on from NC_088227.1 coordinate 10,676,374, forward strand.
TATTGTCTGAGAAGAAAAAAGGAGTTTCTGCCAAAATGAAAAAAAATGTTAAGCAGACATACAGTACCAGTCAAAAGTTTTGACACACCTACTCATTCCAGGGTTTTTCTTTAATTTTACTATTTTCTACATGGAATTATGTAGTAAGCAAAAAGGTGTTAAATCAAAAAATATTTTATTCGAGATTCTTCAAAATACTTCACTCTTGGCATTCTCTCAACCAGCCGGGTGACCAGCTCTCGGAAGAGTCTTGGTGGTTCCAAACTTCTTTCAAGAATGATGGAGGCCACTGTTTTCTAGCATACCTTCAATGCTGCAGAGATTTCTTGTTACCCTTCCCCAGATCTGTGCCTCAACGCAATCCTGTCTCGGAGCTCTACGGACAATTCCTTTGAAATTCCTTCTGCCTTCCTTCGACCTCATGGCTTGGTTTTTACTCTGACATGCACTGTCAACTGTGGGACCTTATATGGCCTTTCTAAATAATTTCCAATCAGTTACATTTACCACAGGTGGACTCCAATCAAGTTGTAGAAACATCTCAAGGATGATCAATGGAAACAGGATGCACCTGAGCTCAATTTTGAGTCTCACAGCGAAGGGTCTGAATTGGTAAATGGGTAAATAAGGTATTTCTGTTTTCTATTGACATTTCTAAAAACCTGTTTTCACTTATGAGGTGTTGTGTGTAGATTGACGAGTGAAAACCTTTATTTAATTAATTTTAGAATAAGGCTGTAACGTATCAAAATGTGGAAAAAGTGCAGTTGTCTGAATGCTTTCCAAATGCACTGTATCTAGCCAATAGTTTATCATATGACTTTGGCTTCATATATTTGAATTAATTAATGAACATCGCATAAGTTAATAAATTGAAAAATAACATGCTTTTTGGTAGGCTATTAGCAAGTTCCACTATAGTCCTCTTGCGTCACCATACTGGAATGCAGTTGAAATTGAAATTGACCAAAAGGTTTTACGGATGTAGGCTCATAATTTGACCCAGTTTGCTAAAGCAGGAAAATAATCCTGTAGCAACAGGAAATGTGGTTTATTGATGGACATTTTTGTGGGGGTTAATACATTTTTCGTTAGGCCAAATCAAGTCTTAAATGTCAAAGTGTAAATTACAAGCTTTAGAAGCTTTTTTAAACCTAAAACGCACTATAAGCTTGCATTTACTGCCGTGCGGGAAAACAATTCTTGGCAACAAAATAAATAAGATCCTACATCGTGTATATATAACCACTTGTTTCTTAGAGTGTATGCTTTTATTAAACACATAATTTCCTTTTGCTCTGGCTACAGTAGCATTTAGTTTGCAAGAGCAGAGGCTTGTAGAAACCTTGATGTTTCCCACACTGACCTCAGCAACAAATACGAATTCAATCTACCCCGTCTGGTGTCGGACAAGACAGCTAGTAATTTTTCTGACCAGGCGAAATCATGTAGCAGCATCATTAACATGAATATAAATGTCAAAGCAAAACAGCTAAAACAAATGAAAAGGTAGCTAGTTAGCTGTCATTTCAGAGTTTGACTTGACTGAATTGGCTTTTTTTAGCTGTTTTTGCTCAAATCCACATTACACTCTGGGTTAGCGATAGCAGCCTCAAGGTGCTTTGACTTCTCCAGGTTTCTATATAAAACCATTTTTAGTAAAGTATACTTTAAAGGGGAATTTCACCCTGGCTCTTTATCATAAACATCACAATTATCCAAACATTACAAAAATTGAATTGTCAATATAGCTAACTCACTCTCTGTTTGTGTGTTGGTAGCAATGATGAATAATGATGGTTCTCAGCCAGTGTCAGCTTGCTAGCAAGATCGCTGCTAATTCAGTGACAACATTAAGCTGACAATAGAGAAATGCCCATGTTAGGTACGCTTAGCTAGCCAGTCGAGTAGAGATCAATACAATTGAATTGTATATTTTTTGTCTATTTTGTTGTAGGTGGTACATAATCTGATTCCACCAACATGCGCTTCCAACCCCTAGCTCTGAACAAGGTGAAGGTAATTTGGCCAAAATATTTACAAGCTGACTGCTAAGGTATCTCAATTTAAAGTAGATGAGCTCAGGGTGAGGATCTCATTCCATAGAGACATTAGGGACTGTAACATACTCTGTTTCAAGGAAGCATGGCTCTCTCTGGATATACGGTCCCCATCCATACAGCCAGCTGGGCTCTCAATACATTGTGCAGGCAGGAATAAAGAACTCTCCGGGAAGAAAGGCGAGGTGTATGTTTCATGATTAACTACTCATGGTGTAATTGTGATAATGTACAGGAACTCAAGTCATTTTGTTCACCCGACCAAGAATACATCACAATCAAATGCCGACCTTATTACCTCCTAAGAGTATTATCTTTGGTTATAGTCACAGCCGTGTATATTTCCCCTCAAGCCAAGAACAACACTGGACTTTGTGCAAACTGGAAACCACTCATCCTGAGGCTGCAATTATTGTAGCTGGGGACTTTAACCAAGCAAATTTGAGGAAAACACTACCAAAGTTCTATTAACACATTGCCTGTAGTATTCGCATTTCAAAAATCTCTCGACAAACTGTTACTCTCCCTTCTGGGATGGCTACAATGCCCTCCTCTGCCCTTCCTTCTGCAAATCAGTTTACAACTCCATTCTTCTCCTCCCTTCCTGTAGGCAGAAACTCAAACAGGAGGTACGCGTGTTAAGGTCTATTCAATGCTGGTCTGATGAATCGGAATTCATGCTTCATGCTTCAAGATTGGGACTGGGAAATGTTCCCGGGTTGCCTCTGAGAATAACATGAGTGAGTTCATCAGGAGGTGTACTAGCAGCCTCTAAGGTGCAGGGTTGAGTAACAGGGTGGTAGCCGGCTAGTAACTAAGTTCAGGGCAGGGTGCTGGGTGGAGGCCGGCTAGTGATGGCTATTTATTGGTTAAGAGGTTTTAGGACAGGTGGGAGTCAACCCCAAAGTGCTGCAGGTCATAATGGCTGTCTTGATCAATAAGTGAGAAGACTTGAAATAAACATGATGGCGGCACACGTATTGTTGGATTACTTTATGGAGCAAAACAATGATTTTAATAATGGGGCATTTTATAAATTCAAACTGACCCTCTGCAACTGGACACAGACATTTTATTAGACTCCTGTTTCCACAAATCGAGGGTGAAGTTCAGGGAATACTTGTAAAGCTGTGGGATGAGTGTTATCATGATCAAACTGCCATTCAGCTCCTCATGAGTCTTCTGCTTGAAAACCAGCATAATGTCTAATCTCTCGAGAGGGGTACAGCTCACAGGATACAGTTCTACTACAATGATACATGCAGACAAAATAATTATGTTTCTGTATCTAGAATCCACTCCAGGAAGAAGCCCATGCACCACACAGTATTTTCTGTAAGACAAAAAATAATAAATGATACTCTATTGTACAGATTGAACAGTTGTACCTTGCCAGCAAAACATCAACATTAAGGTAGGCTAGTTGAACATGCGTACATGTGCAGAGGCACATTTTACAACAATATAGAATGAAATATGGCATAATCCTCAACCTTTCCACAGTGAGCAGACTGTGCAAATTAGCCTCGGTAGGTAGACAGACAGTATTTACCTACAGCCATGTCTATCAGGCATGTTTAGGCAAATATTTCTATAGTAAAACCTGCTTCAGTTTTAGAGATTTACAACAGTAAATTGTTGTATTATTGTTTCTCCTCACTGTTTGATAGTAAACTTAGTTGACTAGCTTGCTGGATATGGCAATACTTGTTATTTACGTCTGTTTGGAATCCTATCTTGCGTCATTCCTATAATTTTGTGAGATTGAACAGCATCCATGGCCATAATCATAACCAATGTCAATCCTCATCATTTATGTTACAGCTAGTAAAATTGCATACAGTTGCTGAAATTACATGTTTTTCCGTACAAGTTACAAATGCAAGGCATGGCGCATAACAAGTTAGAAGACGCCAGGCTAACTAGCTAGCCAACTCCAGTCATGTGCTATCATTCGCTGGTAAACCTAGCATTAGGTTGCTGGTTGTAACATTGTAGCTTGCTATTTAGTTGTAGCCATATCTACAACTAAATAGATAATAGGTTTTTACAATCGAGATACAAAAGATCTCCAATTGTAAATCCGCTTCAATTTCTTTGTCATAGATATGGCAATTGTTTATCTAGCTACCTAAGATAGCAAACTGTAACACAGTAATATACAGTGCCTTGCGAAAGTATTCGGCCCCCTTGAATTTTGCGAACTTTTGCCACATTTCAGGCTTCAAACATAAAGATATAAAACTGTATTTTTTTGTGATGAATCAACAACAAGTGGGACACAATCATGAAGTGGAATTACATTTATTGGATATTTCAAACTTTTTTAACAAATCAAAAACTGAAAAATTGGGCGTGCAAAATTATTCAGCCCCCTTAAGTTAATACTTTGTAGCGCCACCTTTTGCTGCGATTACAGCTGTAAGTCGCTTGGGGTATGTCTCTATCAGTTTTGCACATCGAGAGACTGAAATTTTTTGCCATTCCTCCTTGCAAAACAGCTCGAGCTCAGTGAGGTTGGATGGAGAGCATTTGTGAACAGCAGTTTTCAGTTCTTTCCACAGATTCTCGATTGGATTCAGGTCTGGACTTTGACTTGGCCATTCTAACACCTGGATATGTTTATTTTTGAACCATTCCATTGTAGATTTTGCTTTATGTTTTGGATCATTGTCTTGTTGGAAGACAAATCTCCGTCCCAGTCTCAGGTCTTTTGCAGACTCCATCAGGTTTTCTTCCAGAATGGTCCTGTATTTGGCTCCATCCATCTTCCCATCAATTGTAACCATCTTCCCTGTCCCTGCTGAAGAAAAGCAGGCCCAAACCATGATGCTGCCACCACCATGTTTGACAGTGGGGATGGTGTGTTCAGGGTTATGGGCTGTGTTGCTTTTACGCCAAACATAACGATTTGCATTGTTGCCAAAAAGTTCAATTTTGGTTTCATCTGACCAGAGCACCTTTGGTGTGTCTCCCAGGTGGCTTGTGGCAAAATTTAAATGACACTTTTTATGGATATCTTTAAGAAATGGCTTTCTTCTTGCCACTCTTCCATAAAGGCCAGATTTGTGCAATATACGACTGATTGTTGTCCTATGGACAGAGTCTCCCACCTCAGCTGTAGATCTCTGCAGTTCATCCAGAGTGATCATGGGCCTCTTGGCTGCATCTCTGATCAGTCTTCTCCTTGTATGAGCTGAAAGTTTAGAGGGACGGCCAGGTCTTGGTAGATTTGCTGTGGTCTGATACTCCTTCCATTTCAATATTATCGCTTGCACAGTGCTCCTTGGGATGTTTAAAGCTTGGGAAATCTTTTTGTATCCAAATCCGGCTTTAAACTTCTTCACAACAGTATCTCGGACCTGCCTGGTGTGTTCTTTGTTCTTCATGATGCTCTCTGCGCTTTTAACGGACCTCTGAGACTATCACAGTGCAGGTGCATTTATACGGAGACTTGATTACACACAGGTGGATTGTATTTATCATCATTAGTCATTTAGGTCAACATTGGATCATTCAGAGATCCTCACTGAACTTCTGGAGAGAGTTTGCTGCACTGAAAGTAAAGGGGCTGAATAATTTTGCACGCCCAATTTTTCAGTTTTTGATTTGTTAAAAAAGTTTGAAATATCCAATAAATGTCGTTCCACTTCATGATTGTGTCCCACTTCTTGTTGATTCTTCACAAAAAAATACAGTTTTATATCTTTATGTTTGATGCCTGAAATGTGGCAAAAGATCGCAAAGTTCAAGGGGGCCGAATACTTTTGCAAGGCACTGTATTAGCCAGCAATACAAAATATGGGTTTCAGTAGATAAACTAACGTTAGCTAGGTGGCTTGCAGGCAAAATTACTTACTTAATCTGTCCCCTTCGTGCTGGCATCGGCTGCTGCTGAGTTTTTAAGGTTAGCTAAATCCAACTCTTCGTTTCGAATCCTCTTCGATATATTCCAGTTGAAACATGTATGGTTGACTGTCACCATGTAGCTAACAGATTCTCCATCGTCTAATTTGTGTCAATGAGAGGAATCACTTGAAGCCATTGTGGTCTGGTCAGTTTTCAGTTTTGCCCAAATTTTTGTGGTTAGTGTCTGCCAGCTTTTCAAAAAAGCCTGCCTTAGGGGAGGCACAGTTGCCACAGCAGGAAGCACCGGACAACACAAGTTGTAGTCGTTCAGAGACTATAGCCATTTTTAGCAATGAATCCGCCAATAGGAACATCGCTGAAAGACGTCCAATGGCTCGATCGAACAAGGACAACCATATCTACACTCACAAAAATGTATAGTGCAATAAGTATAACATAGAGCCTTCGCAAAATTCCACAATACTACATTAATTTTTTAGATCTCATCAATAAACCGGAAGGAATGGAAGGAAGTATGGCAGAAAGTGGAGCCCTAAGTAGGTGAGAGCACATTGAAAGGTCAGAGAGGATAATGTGATGGATTTGGCGTGGTGGGCAGGATGTGTGTGACTGTGTGTGGCCCCGCTCTGCCTGCCTAGCCCTGGCTCCCCTGCCGTGGTGATGGATGGAGGAGCCTCTCACACCTGTAATAAGGCCATGCTGGGCAGTGTGTGTGTGTGTGTGTGTGTGTGTGTGTGTGTGTGTGTGTGTGTGTGTGTGTGTGTGTGTGTGTGTGTGTGTGTGTGTGGTCATTCACTACCTGACCAAAAGTATATGGACACCTATTTGTTGAAAATCTCATTCCTAAATCATGGGCCTTAATATGTAGTTGATACCCCTTTTGCTGCTATAACTGCCTCCATTCTTCTGGGAAGACTTTCCACTAGATGTTTGAACATTGCTGCGGGGACTTGCTTCCATTTAGCCACAAGAGCATTAGTGAGTTTCGGAACTAATGTTGGGTGATTAGGCCTGGCTCGCAGTCGGCGTTCCAATTCACCCCAAAGGTGTTTGATGCGGTTGAGGTCAGGGCTTTGTACAGGCCAGTCAAGTTCTTCCACATCGATCTTGACAAACCATTTCTGTATGGACTTCGCTTTGTGTATGGGGGCATTGTCATGCTGGAACAGGAAAGGGCCTTCCCCAAACTGTTGCAACAAAGTTGGAGGCAGTGAATTATCTAGAATGTCATTGTCTGCTGAGAGATACAAGAAAGATCAGCAAACATTTGCATTTTTTTGTACATGTATTTAACCACATTTTTGGCATTAACAGGTGCACTGCTCTTACCATACCACACTGCAGTGACATATTGAGCCTTCTCTCTGTCATTAGAGTGGATGGTACTGAAGTGTTGTACAGTGGGCGAACATGTCTGGGTGACATGATACAAATATGAAAAATAATATGATTTTTTTCCTATTCAACAAAAGTGGGTGAATAGGACTTGAAACGATTGAAATGCTTTCTAAATAGAGCAACAATCAAATTATAAACTGCGTACTATGAGATTTCACCTTTCTTATAAAATAAATATGATCATACTTAGTGACAGTACAAACATGGCACCATTTCATACAACTGACGATTGAGAATTGTCTGCCTAGCACCCTCTGAGAAATGCAAAGACGCCATTCAAATGTCTGCAGACTCGTTACAAATTCAGCTTTGACCAAAAGAAAATTGTCTTGTTTCAATTAGACAAAATTATTTTGTATTTTGTCATGTTGAGAGCTTTAAATCAGTCTGAGAATTTCACAGCGACATGGTACCATTATCGTTGCATTCTTCCATTTCATATGCCATATTTCAAGCTGGGGTTTGAGTTTCACAGCCAGAGGATACCGATAATTTGTCTGGATTGTCCAGAAAATGTGAAGTGTCGCTCTCTATACAAAAGATGTGTCAGATCACATACTCTATCTCAGCTCAGAGCTCAGAGTGGCATCTGAAGTGAGACAACCAGCAATTGGTATTGTGTCATTCACAAAGTGCTCTGTACACACAAATTAACATTACAATTATAAATTATAATAAATACTTGATCATTCCTGAGAAGACGTGGTTTGGAGGATTTATTGGCACAGGTATTAGGTCCAGGACGAAGTCGAGTCAAAGACAAATCAAACCATGCCACTATATCCTCTAAACCACAACTTCGAGGGCATTATCATTTTCATACAGTGGTTACCTACATATTAATATAAAAATTGGCATATTTTCAGTTAAAACTTTATTTTGATGAATTTATTCATGCCATTTAATCCTTCCACGAGTATACCCAAGCCAACTGGTCCCTTAATTCTATGGGTAGGTTGCTATGCCAAACAAAAATGCTTGCCATGCAGGCTCTTCCCCTTTGCTATCTAGCCAATTGCATGGCTAACACAATCCCTTCAAAATGTACATTTATCTGTATATATCCCAAAAAGTTATGCTGACTCATGATTTTGACTGGCTGAAAAAAGCCTTCTGTCTCGTCCCAAAAGGTTCATTCTATATATGTCTATGGGACATGTTGGAGAGACAGACAGCAAGATTTAAACAAACCTCCACTGTTGCAAACCAAACAATAGCCAAAGGGAATGGGAGATCATGTCTAGATGTTTTTACAGTGGAGATCAAGTTTATGAATAAATTGCCTGGCTGGGCTAATGGGACAGGGATGTGCAGTGACTTTTCAGGTGGAACAGTAAATAGCCATTCTGCTGGTTAATGCTTGTGAACTACATAACAAAATAAGTTGCCATTTGGGATTTAGACATAGTATATTAGCATGGAGTTAGGGGCTGAAGCTAAAGTCGGACGGTTGTATCAGGAAGTCACAGAACACCATGAAGGATCAAAGTCAGGCTGTCCACCACAACTATGGCCCCGTACACACTCAGGTTGTACAACTGATCTACAACCCATTTAACACAATGGTTGTGATACAATACAACTGATAGTTGTGATACAATGGAGAGTTTGTCTGCACAAAAATTCTACACAACCATCGTGCGGGTGTAATTACTTTTTAGCAGAAAACCTTTCCGTTGGATCACTACCTTTGTGACAAGTGTTGCACTCCAGTTCTATAACTTGAGTGTGTACGAGGCTTCACTAACAAAACTATATATAGCAAATTATATGTTCCATGCTACTGTTACATTAAGGCCAACAGACTGCTGTCCTCAAAGACAGTTAGCCTCCACATGACCTTCACCACAAACATGTATGTAGTCTCTCCCCAGGTGTGTTTTTGTGTGTGTGTGTCTCAGCTGAGTTCCTAGGCCCCCTGCCATCTCTCCATGCTGTTTCCAAACGCCTGCATGTAGGGGCTTATGTTTGACGCTGTGACTGTACTCTTTTTTTCATCAAGTCACCATCATGTTTAGTCTCCTCTCATCCAGTGTGGCTTGCAGCCAACATACCAGTGCACCTGGTAGGCCAACACAGCACCGGCATTTATCCAGGCCAAGGCAGGATTCCACGGTGTATGTAATCAAACTTTACGAGCAGACAAAAGAGTGAGTATCAGGATGTCAGATGCCATTGAGTGTGTGAGCCATTAGAGCCTTGCTCTGGTCAAAAATAGGGAAGAGGGTGCCGTTTGGGACACACACCTGTGCGACTGTGCCTATAGCAGGACACAGTATGACTGACTTAGACTACTCTGTTCCGGAACTGAATGTAGAACTATAGAGATTCTTACCTGAGATCAACCTCTGTCTGTACATTAATTCCCAATAAGACTGGTGACAAAAGTAAATACTGTAACTGTAATTGATGTCTGGTTTCATTTCTTCTTTCTCACAACCCCCGAAAGGTTAATACAATTTCTAAATCATGAATAGAACTGAATATAGACAGAATATAATGAGCAACACATCACTTGTTCATTTTGGAATATATCTTAGATCTACATAACATCTTTCGGAATCACTCACCTCTCAGTATCTCTATTGATAACTTTCCCCATATTTTCGTTGCTGCCTACTCTTACAGTACGCACGTTGCTCTGGTGTCGTTTTAACCCATAGCAAGGATTGAGCTAGAATCATTCTGCATCAATAACTTCTCACCTTGTCTAGCATGACTATTGCTAACATGTTTTTGTTGCAGCCCGCTCTTTTAACCCATATGCCCAGTGTAATGTTATGTACATCAGTGTGAAGCCGTGCAAAGTGACAGAAAATACTGCAGGCAGAGAGAGGAGTGCTGGGAGCATCAGCTTAATCATTGCAGGAAGATGAGCATCTGGTATTATATGACATTCGGCATCATACAGTGGCACTTCAAACACGGAGGGAGCAGAGAAACCATGGGGTGCTTATGAATGCATTTTTAATTACTCAGAAACGGATCCCCTGCTGGGGTGCCGGGTTCATGAAAGTTCAATCCCGAGCCCATTTCATGTTCCCATTGCTGTCTGCCTGTGAGAGATTCCCTCTGTGTGCTGTGCTATTTATCCCCATCTACCCTACTGCTGTTGCAGGCACATTGAGATGTTAGGGAGGCTCAGAGTTATCAGACTATAGTTTTTGTCAGTCCCTTAACCTCTTTCTGACCTCATGTTGCAGTAGTAGGCCCTATGAAGGTGTCAATATTGATCAGAAGGAATGTGCCTGTTAGAGGTTAGGTATCAGCATGAGCTCATTCATGTTTGGAATGAAAATATGGAATGATAATAAGAATTTGGATTGAGAATAGAACATTTTAGAATCCCAGCCAGCTATTATCTATAATCATCATGCTTGTTAGTGTTACCAAGTTAAAGCTGAGCTCAGTGTAATAGTGTGCAATTGGTCCAATGGGATTAGAACATGAAATTATCCTTTTAAATAAATAAAAATTGTTACCAGCTATATACCAGCTAACATTCAAAGAACTTCAAAAACCTTTCATAATAGTAATGCTGGGTATTTTATCAAGGTCTCAAAGTGCTCATAACTTAAAGAATGGTACCGTAAAACTTAATTTAATAGTAATAATAATCTGCTTAAATCACTGAACACCGCAGGCACCTATTAGAGACAGGCTTCTATTTGAGCCAGGTGTCTATTTCCTTATCACACAGCTTTTGCTAAATTGCATAGTACATTTTTTAATTCTAGCTTTCACTTCCAACATTAGAATCAATTTCTTAATTTCGTGCACTAATGTGTTATCATGTATCATATTTCTTTAGTCTTAGTAAAACTCTATTTCGGAAAATAATTATTGTTCTCCTCTTTGACTGTGCATTTTCTGCTATTTTTATGTTCACCACTAGAAGGCAATTGGACCATTTCTGGGGCCTGTACTCCCGAAGATGTTGACTGCTTTTGTGCTTGCCTGTTAGGTAGCAGTTCTCAGCTGGTAGGAACCAGTAGCAAGCAGTGGTGATAAAAATAGATTATTGCTGCAATTTTTTTGTCATTACTGAATTATTTAATGTAACAAATCAAACATTAAACCTCGTAAACAAGTCATGATAATTCATGGTAATCTTGTAAGCAATTCATTTAGACCCGGCGTTTATGTGAAATAGCCGTTTATTTGCTGAAATGTGTGCTGTTGCCTGGCTTTTAAAAGAGACAGGCGGCTATTTCAGACTCTTTGTTTAAGACTCTGCACCACTGCACAGATAGATAGCCTACATATATAAGCAATTACAATAGAACACTGTACAGATACAGCATATACTGTAGTTCAACTTCTCTGTCAACTCAAAGCTCAAACCAAGCTCTGTGCGGCATGGTAAGAAGAGAACCCACTCCTTTCTCTTTTAAATATCGATAATCAGACATCTGTGAGAGGATAGACATTTAATATGAGGCTGTTTTCTCCATTTGCTGTGTAAAGTTTAATGAGCACCTCTAGGGCTGGCACCACATGAATAATACATACATTATTCTATTTTAAAGCCAACAAGAGACATATATCTTATGGATGGACCAGAACCAATGTGATGGACTGGTTGGAAATAAAGAGCCAGAGGCGGTCACATCTTGCAAAATGGAAGGCATCGTGAAAAACACATTACTGTGAGAGTTTGTTTGTCTGCTCTCCCTGTCACCGGCCAATCCCCAGAGTACTTCATAACACACGATGGTGTCCCAAATGGTACGCTATTCCCTATATAGTGCACTACTTTTGACCAGAGCCCCTTGACTTATTCCACATTGTGTTGTGTTACAGTCTGAATTCAAAATGGATTAAATAAATACAAGACATCAACTTTGTGTATGACACAGGTAATTTTTCCAACAATTGTTTACAGACGGATTGTTTCACTTATAATTCACTGTATCACAATTCCAGTGGGTCAGAAGTTTACATACACTAAGTTGACTGTGCCTTTATACAGCTTGGAAAATTCCAGAAAATGATGTCATGGCTTGAGCAGCTTCTGATAGGCTAATTGACATCATTTGAGTGGATGTATTTCAAGGTCTACCTTCAATCTCAGTGCCTCATTGCTTGACATTATGGGAAAATCAAAAGAAATCAGCCAAGACCTCAGAAAAAAAATTGTAGACCTCCACAAGTCTGGTTCATCCTTGGGAGCAATTTCATCTGTACAAACAATAGTACGCAAGTATAAACATCATGGGACCACACAGCTGTCATACCTCTCAGCAAGGAGACTCGTTCTGTCTCCTAGAGATGAACGTACTTTGGTGCAAAAAGTGCAAATCAATCCCATAACAACAGCAAAGGACCTTGTGAAGATGCTGGAGGAAACAGGTACACAAGTATCGATATCCACAGTAAAATGAGTCCTATATTGACAAAAAGGAAAAAGCCTCTGCTCCAAAACCGCCATAAAAAAAGACAGACTACGGTTTGCAACTGCACATGGGGACAAAGATCATACTTTTTGGAGAAATGTCATCTGGTCTGATGAAACAACAATAGAGCTGTTTGGCCATAATGACTATCATTATGTTTGGAGGAAAAGGGGGAGGCTTGCAAGCCAAAGAACACCATTCCAACTGTGAAGCATGGGGGTGGCAGCATCATGTTGTGGGGGTGCTTTTCTGCAGAAGGGACTGGTGCACTTCACAAAATAGATGGCATCATGAGGAAGGGAAAATTATGTGGGTATATTGAAGCAACATCTTAAGACATCAGTCAGGAAGTTAAAGTTTGTTCGCAAATGGGTCTTCCAAATGGACAATGACCCCAAGCAAACTTCCAAAGTTGTGGCAAAATGGCTTAAGGTCAAGGTATTGGAGTGGCCATCACAAAGCCCTGACCTCAATCCTATAGAAAATGTGTGGGCAGATCTAAAAAAGTGTGTGCGAACAGGAGGCCTTACAAACCTGACTCAGTTACACCAGCTCTGTCAGGAGGAATGGCCCAAAATTCATCCAACTTATTTTGGGAAGCTTGTGGAATGCTACCCAAAACATTTCACCCAAGTTAAACAATTTAAAGACAATGCTACCAAATACTAATTGAGTGTATTTAAACTTCTGACCCACTGTGAATGTGATGAAAGAAATTAAAGCTGAAATAAATAATTCTCTCTACTATTACTCTGACATTTCACATTCTAAAAATAAATTGATGATCCTAACTGAACTAAGACAGGGAATTTTTACTAGTATTAAATGTCAGGAATTGTGAAAAACTGAGTTTAACTGTATTTGGCAAAGTGTATGTAAACTTCCAACTTCAACTGTATCCTCCAAACTCCGGCTTCGAGGGCATTATCACTTTTATTCAATGAGTTACCACGATATTGAAATAATGATAGACATATTTTCATTAAAAACGTTATTTTGATGAATTTTTTCATACTTTTTCATCCTTTCACACAAATCTAGGGTTACTACCCAAGCCGGCTGGTTGTTCGTTCTATCGGTTCATGTGCCAGAGATGCGACCCAGTCGTTCAGTCTTTTTGTTCTGTATCTATGGACACGACCCAGTTGTTCATTTTAAATGTTCCATTGCCATACTGGAGGGCAACATTCTCATCCCTTGCTTGCTAGCTAGCCAGCCAACTACAGCTAACATACAGTCACGTCAAACAGTGCATCCAGAATAACAACAGTAGCAGCTTTGCATTTGTTTGAGCTGTCTAGTGACACTTATTTGGATACATCCATAACAATGAGCTAATGACGTGTGATTTCACCTGGCATTGAAAATGTGCTCTCGTCAGGACACTGGTGTTCAGAAGAGCTAGCCAATAACACAGAGAACACAATCACTTCAAACTGAAGTTGGAAAGACTGCAAACTAGCTGCACTTGGTTTCTTTTGACCTTTTTTAAATTTACATTTCTTTGCATATATCCATAAAAATGATGCCAGGTGATTCATTATTTCGACTGCCTGAGAAACGCTGCCTGCCTGTGTCTCGTCCCGACTCCCGATACGTTCATTACATTGGGACAGCTGGAGATCGAATTTGAATATTGAAACAATGTTGCAAATGTCGGGGAGACAGACAGCAAGGTTTATACAAATCTCTGCTGTTGAAAACTAAATGTTAGTCTAAAAGAAATGTGAGATAATGTATAGATGCTTTTTATAGTGGAGATCAAGTTTAGAAATTGCCTTGCTGGGCTGATGAGACAGTCAAATGCAACAGTGTAAATGGGCATTTTAAGATCATAGATTTAGCCGGTGGTAACTTGTGAAATAGACACTGTCTGGAATGTGGTTTTAACCAATCAGAATTCAGGATTAGAACCACCGTTGTATAGATCAGTGGCACATAACCTCAATTTAATCAATTCTAAATTCAGGCTGTACACAACAACATTTGGAAAAAGTAAAGGGGTGTGAATAGTTTCTGAAGGCACTGTCCATTACTGAAAAAATGTACTCTTGCTAGAGTACGATTGTAACGATATGGAAGTTTTTCTGATCTACACCACCTGGTTTAGAGGTGTGGTCCTGTATTAAATAACTAAAAAAAAAAAATATGCTAAGACAAAACAGGTTCTTAAACAGCAGGGGTGGAGCATGGGAATAAAAGTCAAAGATGTTTTATTTTCAGTTTTCAGATTTGCAAGAAACGCTCCAGGCCCACAAATTATTTTGTTGATGATAATGATTTTCCAGCACAGCAGGAAACGCTAACTTGTAGTGTATTCAAGGATCAAAAAGTATTCTAAAGTTTGTCATTTCCACTTTAAAATGTCAGATTTGAGTTACCCTCGCCGTTAGCGTAAAATGTATCAACCCCAACATACATAAGGATTGTTTTCCTGCTGAAGCAAACTGCCTCAAATTAAGATCCGACATCTGTAATGATATCAGATTTATCATGAACAAGTACACTATATACAGGGGCACAACTTTCACCGGGGAGCGGGGATATGTCCCCCCCACAGTCCAGAAGAGGACTGGACACCCCTCATTGCCTGGTTCCTCTCTAGGTTTCTTCCTAGGTTCTGGCCTTTCTAGGGAGTTTTTCCTAGCCACCGTGATTCTACACCTGCATTGCTTGCTGTTTGGGGTTTTAGGCTGGGTTTCTGTACAGCACTTTGAGATATCAGCTGATGTAAGAAGGGCTTTATAAATAAATTTGATTTGATTCTGAAATTGCATTTTTTGTCCCTCCCAGTTTTGTCATTGGAATGTGGTACAAAACGAGACGACGGTGTGCTTTAAGACCAGGAAGAGGCTGTTTGGAGTGTTTATCCAACTGGATAAAATCAAATATATAATAACAGCTATGTCCCCCATACTTCTAAAACCCAAGTTGCACCCCTGACTATATATGCAAATGTATGTGGACACCCCTTCAAATCAGTGAGTTTGGTTATTTCAGCCACATCCGTTACTTACAGGTGTATAAAACCGAGCACACAGCCATGCAATCTCCATAGACAAAAATTGGCAGTAGAATGGCCTTACTGAAGTGCTCAGTGACTTTCAATGTGGCTCTGTCATAGGATGCCACATTTCTCCCCTGCTAGAGCTGCCCTGGTAAACTGTAAGTGCTTTTTTGTGAAGTGGAAACATCTAGGAGCAACAATGGCTCAGCCACGAAGTGGTAGGCACACAAGCTCACAGAACAGGAAAAATCATCTGTCCTCGGCTGCAACACTTACTACCGAGTTCCAAACTGCCTCTGGAAGCAATGTCAGCACAAAAACTGTTTGTCAGGAGCTTCATGAAATAAGTTTAAATGGCCGAGCAGCCGCACACAAGCCTAAGATCACCACGCACAATGCCAAGCGTTGGCTGGAGTGGTGTAAAGCTCGCTGGACTCTGGAGAAGTGGAAACCTGTTCTCTGGAGTGATGAATCACGCTTCACCATCTGGCAGTCCAACGGACAAATCTGGGTTTGGCGTACACCAGTAAAACGCTACCTGCCCGAATGCATAGTGTCAACTCTAAAGTTTGGTGGAGGAAGAATAATGGTATGGGGCTGTTTTTCATGGTTCGGACTAGGCCCCTTAGTTCCAGTGTAGGGAAATCTTAACGCTACAGCATACAATGACATTCTAGACGATACTATGCTTCCAACTTTGTAGCAAAAGTTAGGGGAAGGCCCTTTCCTGTTTCAGCATGCTGATGCCCCTGTGCACAAAGCGAGGTCCATACAAAAATGGTTTGTTGAGATTGGTGTGGAAGAACTTGACTGGCCTGCACAGAGTCATGACCTCAACCCCATCGAACACCTTTGCAATTCATTGGAATGCCAACTGCGAACCAGGCCTAATCGCCCAACATCAGTGCCTGACCTCACTAAGTCCCCGCCGCAATGTTCCAACATCTAGTGGAAAGCCTTCCCAGGAGAGTGGAGGCTGTTATAGCAGCAAAGGGGGGACCTACTCCAAATTATTACCAATGATTTTGGAATGAGATGATCGATGAGCATGTGTCCACATACTTTTGAAGGCTTCCCCCAGGAGAAGGAAAACAGGTCTAGATGGCCTAAAATACCATTTACTACACATTTTTTTCTTTTTATACTGGGACCAAATACTATGTGGCAGAGTTACATTTTTACAGTACACACACCCACACACACACAAACACTATGACCTCATTCTCCATTCTCTCAGATTTGAATGCTGCCACTCTACTTTTCTCCCTCTTTTCATTCTCAGTTTGGCAACGGTCACCCATTACCCTCAGTCCCCCATAGTGACCATAGCTGACCCTTGACCCTGGTCTGAAAGGCCCAGCGTCCTTTATATAGAGCATCTAAGCCATGGCCCATTCCGAGCCCCCCTCATGGCCTCCTTCTTAAGTGCTGGATAAATGAGGGACGCGCCGATTCCAAGGTAAAGGACTGTGTGACACAGACACCCCCCTGGTCTCCAAGCCGACCCTTTCCTGGTCTCCATAGAGACCATAGAGACCCTCTGTCCACCCCCATTGCACACCCCACCCACCGCCCCTGACTCAATAGACCCCCTGTGGCTCTTCCATTGTGGGCCTAAAGGCCCCTCAGATTGTCTATTAGTCTATAAATTATTTTCGATCAATAAGAAAGCCGTTGGCCTTTTACACATCTTTCATTAAATTACTGGCCAGGGTTGTGGTTCAGAATTGTAATCTTCCAAATTTGCTGTAGTGAAAAAATTACATCATTTTGGGAGTGCGGGCGTTAATTACGGGGTCAGTGTGTGTATGATATAATGTGTCGGATCATTTGGTATGTATAGACCAGACATGTTTTAAACCTCCCCCCCTTTGAATTTCTTACAATTGCCAAGGGGCTGAGAACTTTTTTTGCTATTTTATCAACAATTTCATGCAACTCTACTCATTTTGCCATGGAACAGTGACAAAAAAAATATATCCGTTTTACAGCACATTTTTGGAAATTCTACCAATTCTTCCATAGGGTGGAGAGACATTTTTATGTTTTAAAGCAAATCTCCTGCATTTCTACACATTTTGCCATATGCTAATGATACCTGAGTGAGAATGACTAACAAAATCAATGGGGCCCCTTTGATGTCAGGGTCCCGGGCACGTGCCCTACATGCCACAATCCCTGCGTGCCTGGTCAGTATGCGGCCAGGATTACTAAAAGCTTAGATAGCTGTCTAGACTAATTTACCAATCTAAAAATTGTTAGCTGACATGGCTAATTGAGTGGCTGTCAGTGAGTGACGTAACAACAGAAACATTTCTGATGCACATCCAAACTTTGAACTTTGCACCTTGTGTATTCTACTACTCTAAATCTCAACAGTAAGTTTTTTTGCTGTGTGGGTTGGGGGTCTCATAGCGGCTTATGCCTGGAGCCAGCCCTGGGTGGGATGAAGATAGTGTGGTCAGTGCAGAATGTACGATAGCTCTAACATCGATATAGATGTATTTTAAATTTCTCTTTTGTGGGCCTTATCACAGATAGCCAATCCTGCCCTACTCCATGCCAAAAATAGGCGCGCATGTAAAATATAGAAATATATTGAGATGCATTTATATTAATACTGTTGTATCTAATGCAAAAAGTGACAGGGATCACTTCAAAGTCTATTGATATTCATGACAAGATCATTCATGAAACGATTGCAGCTAGTGTAGCATTGAAAAGAAAGCATTGAAACTCTGTATCATGTGGTTTGATAGATGAAGAAAAACAATGGTTGGGACCACACAGTCACACACTCTGTTAATGCTTCCACGCTCTGCAGTTTCTCTCCAGCACTACTAGGGCCATGCTTACGTACCCTTCAGTTCCTGCAGACAAACAGTATATCACATGTCTGTTTGTTCTCCCTGTGTGGCTCTTTCTGAGCATAGGGGTCAAAGGGGGAGAGGGGGAAGACCCTGTGTGATGGCGGCCAGGGAGTCTGGGAAGTCTGAGGCTCACTCTGTATGTCAGGGGGAGGGGGGTGGGGATATGTGGGGGAGGAGGAGGAGGGCCTGTAGTCTGACAAAGGCCCAGTTTGTTACTCTTTCCTTTAGAAGTAGCACAAAGGCAAATCTGACTAGAAGCCCCAGTGACCTCTGTGCAGCCTGAGCAGGAAAGGGTGTCCGATTCTAACAGACCAGTCAGACCACTAAAGCACAGAACATGAAGCCAAACTCTGCTTCCCAAATGGCACACCTATTCCCTATTTAGTGCACTACTTTTGACAAGGGCCCATTGCCATTTGGAGCACAGCCCCAGTAAATCAGAACCCTCTGTGGTCTTAGTGAGATCGAGCTACATGACCACATCTGACCGCACATGGTCTGACAGTCCAGTGAGATGTAAACAATGCTGCAGACTTGGTCATGTAGCTGGCCAGGGAATAGTACAAAGTTTGTACATAGAAATATAACATAGGAATCTTACTGTATTATCTATATAGAAAACTAATCCAAGAGCAAAAAAAGACACACAGAGTACACAATTATTATACACACCTTCCATTGTCCCCTCCTGGCAGAGACAATAACAGTAACATTCTAAGATAAAGGTCAAACAAACTCACACTACTCAGCCACTGCTAGAGGCACAATCTTCTACCTGCTACCTGCTACCTGGTATGGTATTCAATTCCAAAACATCAAACCCAAGATTAAATCAAACCACTTACTCACGATCCAGAAAGGTAGAAAGAGGGGGAGCAGAATTTTGATTGTGTATCTCCCATTCTGAATCATTCAGGCTAATGAATCAATATGGGCCAACACTGCTCCTAGCAGCATTTTATCTGATAAAAGCCTATCAAACATTTAACAAATGAGAAATGGTAGAAAATCCTCATGCTTTGTCATTTTGCCATTTCTCAAACACAGTGATGGGCTGTTTTATTTTTTAGGCACGGTCTTCATATCTGATGGAACGGTCAGACTAAAGCCGTCAAGTCAATTATACATATAAATATAAAACTACTGTACGGCTACAGTAATATAAAAACACTATAATAATACAGCCAGGGATATTACTCATGTTGTATATGATTAATAGGTAATACTGTATAATTTTATATGTCAGCTATTTATTGCCTAGATCAAATGTAACCAATGTGCTCATCTATTATTTTTCCTATACCATATTATGTATTCTGTGGTGGTGGCAGTTTGTGTGAGTCATGGACAGAGTATCAGAAAGGCACTTTAGGCTGTTTGAGTAGCGTGGCTTAGACCGGAGGTAGAGCAGAGAGCCTGTGACAACAGTTAGATCTGAGGGAACACACCTTTGATTTTACACGATAGATGGGAACAAAAGAGAAGAGAGCGAGGGAAAGAGAGGAAGGGAGAGAGAGAGAGAGAGAGGGAGAGGGAGAGAACGAGGGAAAGAGAGGAAGGGAGAGAGATCCATCTATGCTTTCAGACTCAAGACAATCCAGTGCTCCTTGCTTTTGACAGAACCCGGATTTGTATAAGAGTAGTTTCAAATTAACCTATTGATTTGAAGAGAAGGGATTGATGGATATTAAAAAATAAATGCTTTAGAGAAAGAAAATGAATATATCTTCAAGGTTAGTTGTCTACGCTAGCACCCGGAAGGACTGACCCTCAGTCCAAACGTATGACCTATCCAGCTACCATGCAATATTAAAGTGTTCTAAGTTTATCTCCTCCCAATACGCTACTAGTACAACTATCTGAACGCAAGGAATGCCTTGGAGATAGACCAGTCGATCGCGATTGACTGGTTGGTGACCCCTATTCTAGAGAAATCATATCAAGTAAGCAAGAGAGACATCAAATCAAAAACAAACTGTAGTTTTCAATAGCCAAATACTCAAACTAGTTCAGTGTAGAAAACGTGGTAATTAACTAAAATTACCAGAATCCATTGTCCCTGTTCATCCCGGCCCTGCTGGACACAGAACGCTTGATTATGCTTGATTATGCAAGAATGGGCTGCCATCAGTCAGGATGTGGCCCAGAAGTTAATTGACAGCATGTCAGGGCGGATTGCAGAGGTCTTGAAAAAGAAGGGTCAACACTGCAAATGTTGACTCTTTGCATCAACTTCATGTAATTGTCAATAAAATACTTTGACACTTCTGAAATGCTTGTAATTATACTTCAGTATTCCATAGTAACATCTGACAAAAATATCTAAAGACACTGAAGTAGCAAACTGTGTGGAAATTAATAGTTGTGTCATTCTCAAAACTTTTGGCCACGACTGCAGACATAACACCAGTACAGAATAAAAATATTCCAAAACACGTATCTTTGCAATATGGCACTAAAGTAAAACTGCAAAACATTTGGCAAAGAACTTAACTTAATGTCCTGAATACAAAGCATTATGTTTGTACACAAAACATCACTGATTTACCATTTACCACACTAACATTTTCAAGCATGGTGTGGCTGCATCATGTTATGGGTATGATTGTTTTTTTTAGGATAAAATAAACGGACTAAGGCTAAGCACATGCAAAATCCTAGAGGAAAACCTGGTACAGTCTGCTTTCCAATAGACCCTGGGAGACTAATGTACCTTCCAGCAGGACAATAATATAAAACACAAGGTCAAATTAACATTTGAGTTACTTACCAAGATGACCTTGAATGTTTTTAAAGGCCTAGTTACAGTTTTAACTTGAACTTTAAAATGGCTTGCTAGCAATGATCAACAACCATGTCACGCCTTGGTCTTAGTATTGTGTGTTTTAGTTTATTAGTTAGTCAGACCAGGGTGTGACATGGGGTTATTATGTATTGTAGTTTCATATTGGGGTTTGTAGTAGTTGGGATTGTAGTTGATTAGTGGTGTGTGTGTGTGTTTATTAGGGTGGCTGCCTGAGGCGGTTCTCAATCAGAGTCAGGTGCTTCTCGTTGTCGCTGATTGGGAACCGTATTTAGGTAGCCTGATTTCGCTTTGCATTTCGTGGGTGATTGTCCCTGTCTCTGTGTAGGTTGCACCAGTCAGGCTGTATTAGGTTTCGTTCTGTTTGTTGTTTTTTGTATTTATTTAGTTATTCATGTTAGTTTGTTCGTTTTGTCTTCTTTAAATAAACATGAGTAACTTACACGCTGCATTTCGGTCCGACTCTCCTTCAACAACAAAAGAACGCCGTTACAGAATCACCCACAAAACACGGACCGAGCAGCGTGTCAACTGGCAGGAGCAGCGCAAAGAAGAGCCGCGCAAAGAGGAGCCTTGTTTTAAGGATTTCTGGACATGGGAGGAAATCCTGGACGGAAGAGGACCCTGGGCTAAACCAGAAGAGTGTAGCCGCCCTAAAGCGCAGCAGGCGAAGAGTAAACAGGAGCAGCGTGTCAACAGGCAGGAGCAGCGCAAACGGGAGCTACACGAGAAACAACAGAAGCAGCTTCAGTGGGAGAGGCTACACCATTTGGAGAATTGGACATGGGAGGAGGAACTGGACGGAAGAGGACCCTGGGCTCAGCCAGGTGAATATCGCCGCACCAAGGAGGAATTAGAAGCAGCTAAAGCGGAGAGACGCAAGTATGAGGAGGCAGCACGGCGACGTGGATGGAAGCCCGAAAAGCAGCCCCAAAAATTTTTTTGGGGGGGGCTATCAGGGGGAGTGGCTGAGTCAGGAGACAGACCTG
Organism: Oncorhynchus masou masou; assembly: GCF_036934945.1. NCBI lineage: Eukaryota > Metazoa > Chordata > Actinopteri > Salmoniformes > Salmonidae > Oncorhynchus > Oncorhynchus masou. Next base: position 10,698,767 of record NC_088227.1, read on the forward strand.
AGTCAACTCTCCCTGTTTATTGTGAAGAGCCAAGGAGGAGGTCAGAACCAGTGTTGGAGGTGAGCGAAGCAGAGACTGTGAAGGAGTTAATGGGGAAATTGGAGGAGAGTTTAATGAGGGAGTTGCTAGTTTGGTGCTTTAGATATAATATTCGGCCGACGGAGCGTGTCGGGGATTTGATGGCACCTGGGTCAGCACTCCATACTAGTCCTGAGGTGCGTGTTAGTCGGCTGGTGGAAAGTGTGCCAGCCTCACGCACTAAGCCTCCTGAGTACCTGCCTAGCCTTGCACGTCCTGTGCCAGTCCTGCATTCAGGCTCTCCAGTACACCTTCACGGTCCAGTCCATCCTGTGCCACCTTCACACACCAGTCCTCCGGTAGTAGCTCCTCACACCAGGCTTCCTGTGCCTGTCCTTTATCCAGAACCACCTCCACACCCCAGCCCTCCAGTAGCAGCTCCCCGCACTAGGCTTCCTGTGCGTGTCCTCGGCCAAATACCACCAGTGCCAGCACCATGCATCAGGCCTTCAGTGCGCCTCGCCTGTTCAGCGCAGCCAGCGCTTTCTCCCTCTCCTGCGCTGCTGGAGTCTCCTGTCTATTCAGCGGTTCTAGAGCCTTCCTCCTCTACAGCGCTGCTGGAGTCTCCTGTCTGTTCAGCGGTTCTAGAGCCTTCCTCCTCTACAGCGCTGCCGGAGCCTCCTGTTTGTATAGAGCAGCCTGAGCTGCCAGTCTACATTGAGCAGCCAGAGCTGTCAGTTTGTATTGAGCAGCCAGAGCTGTCAGTTTGCATAGAGCAGCCTGAGCTGCCAGTCTACCTTGAGCAGCCAGAGCTGTCAGTTTGCATAGATCAGCCTGAGCTGCTAGTCTGCATGGAGCAGCCAGAGCTGCCAGTCTGCAAAGAGCTGCCAGTCTGCAAAGAGCTGCCAGTCTGCATGGAGTTGCCAGTCTGCATAGAGCTGCCAGTCTCCATGAAGCCGCCAGAGCTGTCAGTCAGTTTGGAGCAGCCAGAGCCGCCAGTTAGCATGGAGCAGCCAGAGCCGTCAGTCAGCATGAAGCAGCCAGATCTTCCAGTCAGCCAGACTCTTCCAGATCTGCCAGTCGACCAGACTCTTCCAGATCTGCCAGTCAGCCAGACTCTTCCAGATCTGCCAGTCAGCCAGACTCTTCCAGATCTGCCAGTCGACCAGACTCTTCCAGATCTGCCAGTCAGCCAGACTCTTCCAGATCTGCCAGTCAGCCAGACTCTTCCAGATCTGCCAGTCAGCCAGACTCTTCCAGATCTGCCAGTCAGCCAGACTCTTCCAGATCTGCCAGTCAGCCAGACTCTTCCAGATCTGCCAGTCAGCCAGACTCTTCCAGATCTGCCAGTCAGCCAGACTCTTCCTGATCTGCCAGTCAACCAGACTCTTCCAGATCTGCCAGTTAGCCAGACTCTTCCAGATCTGCCAGTCAACCAGACTCTTCCAGATCTGCCAGTCAACCAGACTCTTCCAGATCTGCCAGTCAACCAGACTCTTCCAGATCTGCCAGTCAACCAGACCCTTCCAGATCTGCCAGTCAACCAGACTCTTCCAGATCTGCTAGTCAGCCAGGATCCGCCAGTAAACCAGGATCCGCCAGTCAGCCAGGATCCGCTAGTCAGCCAGGATCCGCCAGTCAGCCAGGATCTGCCAGATCCGCCAGTCAGCCAGGATCCGCCAGTCAGCCAGGATCCGCCAGTCAGCCAGGATCCGCCAGTCAGCCTGGATCTGCCGGATTCAACTTCCTGGCTGGGCTTCATCTCAGTACTGGGCTTCATCTCAGTGCTGGGCTGCCTCTCAGTGCTTAGCTGCCCCTCAGTCCTGAGCTGCCCCTCAGTCCTGAGCTGCCCCTCTGTCCCGAGCTGTCCCTCAGTCCCGAGCTGCCTCAGTCCCGAGCTGCCCCTCAGTCACAAGCTGCTCTTCTATTATGTATGGTTCTGGGTGAGGACTATTCGGCCATGGTCGGCGGTTAGGGTGGATTATCTATGGACGCGAAGGGGAGGAACATTGACATTTATGAAGTGGGGTCCACGTCCGGAGCCGGAACCGCCACCATGGACAGACACCCACCCGGACCCTCCCTATGGTTTTGAGGTGCGTTCGGGAGTCCGCACCTTAGGGGGGTTCTGTCACGCCTTGGTCTTAGTATTGTGTGTTTTAGTTTATTAGTTAGTCAGACCAGGGTGTGACATGGGGTTATTATGTATTGTAGTTTCATATTGGGGTTTGTAGTAGTTGGGATTGTAGTTGATTAGGGGTGTGTGTGTGTGTTTATTAGGGTGGCTGCCTGAGGCTGTTCTCAATCAGAGTCAGGTGCTTCTCGTTGTCGCTGATTGGGAACCGTATTTAGGTAGCCTGATTTCGCTTTGCATTTCGTGGGTGATTGTCCCTGTCTCTGTGTAGGTTGCACCAGTTATTCGTGTTAGTTCGTTCGTTTTGTCTTCTTTAAATAAACATGAGTAACTTACACGCTGCATTTCGGTCCGACTCTCCTTCAACAACAAAAGAACGCCGTTACAAACCAACTTGTGCAAATAGTGTACAATCCAGGTGTGTAAAACTCTTAGAAACTTACTCAGAAATACTTTCAGCTGCAATCTCTGCCAAATGTTATTCTAACATGTATTGACACAGTGGTGTGAATAGTAATGTAAATTAGATATTTCTGTATTTCATTTTCAAGAAATGTGCATACATTTCTAAAAACACGTTTTCAATTCTTCATTATGCGGTTTGCGTGTAGATGGATGAGAAAGATTGGGCGCCCGAGTGGCGCAGAGGTCTAAGGCACTGCATCTCAGTGCTCAATGCGTCACTACAGACACCCTGGTTCATATCAAGGCTGTATTACAACCGGCCGTGATTGGGAGTCCCATAGTGCAGCGCATAGGGCAGCACGCATTGGCCCAGCATTGTCCAGGTTTGGCCGGTGTAGGCCGTCATTGTAAATGAGAATTTGTTCTTAACTGACTTGCCTAGTTAAATAAAGTTAAAATAAAAAAATGTAATCCATTTTGAATTCTGTCTGTAACACAAAAAAATGTGAATAATGTCAGTTTATGAATACTTTCTAAAAGCATATGCAACATTACTCAAGATATGCAACACCCTAACAACCCTGATTCTCCCCATGTTCTTCCTCCACCCCCTTCTCTTCCTTCTCCTCCTTTTCCTTTTCCCCCTCTCCTAAATGTTCCAGTGCCCTCATTCTGCTCCAAGGTTAGTGAGAACCCCTGGTGCTGCAATCTGTTCAGAAGCCGCCTTTGCTCTTGGCGAACTCCAAGGCCTCGATCAGGGCCCTCCACCTCCTTCGCCTCTCTCACACACACACGCAGGCACTCACACACACAACGAGAGAGAGAGACACACACAAACCACATCAGCGGAACAGGTTGTCCTGTTTGAACAGATGTTGCTGAACCCCCACTACCCTCCACTTCCAGGGCCCCAAATCTCTGTGGCCTGCCTGCCTGTACATTTGCATAGAGATCCTAGGGAGACCATTAATTTAGTCCCAGGCCTCTGGGCCCAGACAGATCCCAGAGCATGTGGACAGTCATAATTGTGCCCAGTGAGCTGACACTGCGAGTTATCCTCTTGACAGCCCAGCTTGGGAGGAGAAGCAAATAGAGGTCAACTGCAAGATCGAGGTTGAATTATATAGAAGGAGAAGAAAACATTGATGTGTCTGCCGGTATAATTGAAACAAACGTGACATGTGTGGAAGCTTTATCAAACAGCCATAGCTTATTATGTGCCCTGTTTGAATTTGACTTCTAATCCCCCAGTGTGTGAATCAATATAATTTTTGCATACCCTTTATGTCGTATAGCAAAAGGATATGAAACCCATGACTTCTAAGGAAATTGCTTTATTGGGAGAAAAACCCACAGATAATAAATATCTCATTGATCTGTACTCGGTTGTTCGCAGCACTCAAGTGTATATAGTGAGGTTTCTTTTTTCTTGAGCTTTGTGTGTTAGTGTTATAGCGGGGAATCAGGTGGACCCACAGGGACTTGAGGTGAAAGAACAAACCGCTAAATCTATATTTCAAAGAAAACATTTAAACTTTGAAAACCTCTTAGTGTCTGTTCGCACCCCAGCACTCATGCAAAGTTAATGGCTCAGATGCACTCTGCACAGACCCACCAGAGACCTGTGCAATCAGCAGATAAAATATATTTCACATGGCCTGGTTATTAAACTCAACCAATCTGTATGCATAACGTCCCACCCCACTCTCCATTCCTTCTATCTATCTATCAATCTCTCTCTCTCTCGCTCTCTCTCTCTTTTTCTCCCTCTTTCCCTTCCCCTCCACCTCATTCTACCCTACTCTCTTTCTCGGCTTCCTTCCTTCTATCTCTCTCTCTTTCTCATTATCCCCAGTCCCTTTGCCCCTTTACCTCATTCTACCCTGCTCTCATTCTCTCACCTCCGGTATCTCATTTTCTTGTTTATTTTTCTACAGCTATTTTGCTCTCTCTACTGGATAGGTTAGTACTTGTTACAGTGCCATTCATATTGCCTAAACTGAAGCACATTGGGTCTAGAAGACAGTGGAGAGGACAGTAGAGAGGGTCCGTGGAAAGGGTAAGTGACAGCCAGTTCATGCAATTTAGATTTTTTTAAAGAAATGGCGGCATTCTGTAAATTGATTCAGCCTTCACGACTCCACACAGAGGAGAAACAGAGAAAGAAACAGAGAGAGAAACAGAGAGAAACAGAGAGAGAGAGAGAAACAGAGAGAGAGAGAGAAACAGAGAGAGAGAGAGAAACAGAGAAAGAGAGAGAGAGAGAAAGAGAGAGAGAAACAGAGAGTGAGAAACAGAGAGAGAGAAACAGACAGAGAGAGAAAAAGAGAGAGAAAAAGAGAGAGAGCGAGAGAAACAGAGAGAGAGAAACAGAGAGAGAGAAACAGAGAGAGAGAGAAACAGAGAGAGAGAGAAACAGAGAGAGAGAGAAACAGAGAGAGAAACAGAGAGAGAGAAACAGAGAGAGAGAAACAGACAGAGAGAGAAACAGAGAGAGCAAGAGAAACAGAGAGAGCGAGAGAAAGAGAGAAACAGAGAGAGAGAGAAACAGAGAGAGAGAAACAGAGGGAGAAAGAGAGAGAGGGAGAGAGAGGGAGAGAGAGAGAAACAGAAGGAGAAAGAGAGAGAGAGGGAGAGAGAGAAACAGAAACAGAGAGAGAGAGAGAGAAACAGAGAGAAACAGAGAGAGAGAAACAGAGAGCGAGAGAAACAGAGAGAGCGAGAGAAACAGAGAGAGCGAGAGAAACAGAGAGAGCGAGAGAAACAGAGAGAGAGAAACAGAGAAACAGAGAGAGAGAAACAGAGAAACAGAGAGAGAGAGAAACAGAGAGAGAGAAACAGAGAGAGAGAGAAACAGAGAGAGAGAGAAACAGAGAGAGAGAGAAACGGAAAAAGAGAGAGAGAAACAGAGAGAGAGAGAAACGGAAAAGAGAGAGAGAGAAACACAGAGAGAGAGAAACGGAAAAGAGAGAGAGAGAAACACAGAGAGAGAGAAACAGAGAGAGAAACAGAGAGAGAAACAGAGAGAGAAACAGAGAGAGACAGAGAGAGACAGAGAGAGACAGAGGGAAACAGAGAGAAACAGAGAGAAACAGAGAGAAACAGAGAGAGACAGAGAGAGAGCGAGAGAGACAGAGAAAGAGAGAGCGAAAGAGAGAAACAGAGAGAGAGAAACAGAGAGAGAAACAGAGAGAGAAACAGAGAGAGAGAGCGAGAGAGAAACAGAGAGAGACAGAGAGAAACAGAGAGAGAGAACGAGACAGAAACAGAGAGAGAAACAGAGAGAAACAGAGCAACAGAGAGAAACAGAGAGAGAGAGAGAGAGTGAGAGACAGAGAAACAGAGAGAGCGAAACAGAGAGAGCGAAACAGAGAGAGCGAGAAACAGAGAGCGAGAAACAGAGAGCGAGAAACAGAGAGAGAGAAACAGAGAGAAAGAAACAGAGAGGGAAACAGAGAGGGAGCGAGAGAGAGAAACAGAGAGAAACAGAGAGGAACAGAGAGAGAGAGAGAAACAGAGAGAGATTGAAACAGAGAGAAACAGAGAGAGAGAGATAAACAGAGAGAGCGAGAGAAAGAGAGAGAGAGAACCAGAGAGCGAGAGAAACAGAGAGAGCGAAACAGAGAGAGAGAGAAACAGAGAGAGAGAAACAGAGAAAGAGAGAGCGAGAGAGAGAGAGAAACAGAGAGAGCGAGAGAGAAACAGAGCGAGAGTGAGACAGAGCGAGAGAGAGAGACAGAGAAAGAGAGAGAGAGAAACAGAGAGAGAAATAGAGAGAGAGAGAGAAACAGAGAGAGAGAGAGAGACAGAGATAAACAGAGAGCGAAACAGAGAGAGAAACAGAGAGACAGAGAGAAACAGAGAGAGTGAAAGAGAGAAAGAGAGAATCAGAGAGAGAGAGAGAGAGAAGCAGAGAGAGAAACAGAGAGAGAAACAGAGAGAGCGAAACAGAGAGAATCAGAGAGAGAGAGAAACAGAGAGAGAAACAGAGAGAGAAACAGAGAGAAAAACAGAGAGAGAGAGCGAGAGAGAAACAGAGAGAGACAGAGAGAAACAGAGA